>NW_026607057.1:270000-277500 GCF_029890125.1 Rhinichthys klamathensis goyatoka | reverse complement strand
GGCTCTAAGCGATTGTGGTGTTCTGTTCTTGGGTGTAATAACGAACACAGTCATTTTAATGTTCCTAAATCCGAACCGCTGAAGACGCAGTCGCTGAGTTTGTTTTCGAAGGGAATATTCCCATAGACAGTATAAGAAGTGGACAGAGCCATCTCATTGGAACTCAGTTGAGACAGTTGAAGCCCATTTTTAGCGATTTTTGAGAACTTCCGTTCCTGACGCGCAGACTCAGACCGACTCAAACTAAGCTTGATGACGTGAGCAACCTGTCTGACAGACGTTAATCTTCTAGTAGCTGTGCGTGAAAATTGCCAACGTTAATCTTGCAGAGACGGGGAACTTGAGCAAAGAGTTCTTTGGCGTGAGTGAGCAGGAGTAAGTATTCCGTTGCTTTTATGGACTCATTATCTATGGGCTTCTCCCTTGACGGGACGTCCCCCCGATTGCCTGCGAGCTTCTCCTCCTGTCTGTACGGTAATTTCTGTACAGCGCGACAGAGAGTCGAGTGGTTATGACGCAATCGTTAGCCTATTTTTACTAAAACTGTTTCTACGGGGCCATAATGTAACATAGAAGGTAATGGAGCTCTGTATACATTGTCGTGTTTCTTTAGAAATAAATAATGGACAAATGGAGTCTTTAAACGCCTCAGATGTAAAGTTATTCGCTGTCAATGTGACGCCAAAATGAATGGGAGTCAATGGAAATGCTAACGCAAGTGAAGTTCTGCTACAAGATGGCGGCACCCGGCCGGCTTCAACTTCCGGTCGATGGATTACCCCCTTGAATATTCCACACGATCAACGTCAATGCTCTCATGTTTGCGCGAATCATTTCTCACCAGACTGCTTTATAAACAAGGGTCAGTATAAAGCTGGATTTGCTAAAAAGCTGCTCCTGAAGAAAGGATCGGTACCAGATATTCGTGTTCCTGCTGAACCTCTAGAACAACGGAAGTGAGTGAAACGTTTTATTAAACTTTATATTAATATATTAATCTTTGCAAATCGCTAGCTGCACGCTTCACAATGAATGCGTCTAAGGTTTACACTCAGTCAGGGTACATTACGACATGTTTTCTATGTATGACGTTCTCAATATAATTCATAATTCCACGTTTATACTGAACAACGTGTTATGGTTATTGTGTTATTGAGTTACAAATGGTGAATGCACAGAACAGAGGGGCGGAGTCAGCAAAGCTCATTATCATTTAAAGTCATATACACTGAAACGGCGTGCTGAAAACAGAGCTGTTTTTGACCAGGTAAAATAAGTGTTTTCTTACAATACTAATGAGAATTTTTAATTAAAGTATATTACAAACTTTTAATTTAGAGCTTGTACAAAAATGGCATTATATGACCCCTTTAAAATAAAAGCTAGTTTAAAATATGAATAAACACTATTAAAGTGAATAACCATCACTCGTCCATATCAACACCCAGCTAAAGAATAACACTGTTATTATATAACAAAAGCTTTCACGACTCATAAAGCGCTGTGGTTTATTAAATGACGTCAGCCTGCGTAATGAGCCACTGCATCTCTACTGACATAAAGAACAATACGAGTGTCATTCGACACCGCTCTGAAGAGACGTCAACACAACATCTACAGCAGTCACATGACCGAACACACACGCGAGAGATATTCATCACATCCACACCGGCCCGAAACTCACTACAGCACTAACAGTAAAGCGTCTTTAAACGGGGTGTGTGCAAGTATTTACATGTTTTAAGTAGAGATGAACAACGATTAATCGCTTCCAAAATAAAAGTTTGTGTTTACATAATATGTGTGTGTGCTGTGTATAATTATTTTGCATATATAAATACACACCCATGCATGTATATATTTAAGAAATATTTGCATGTATATACATCATTTATATTAAATATAAATATTTTATATATTAATAACACATTTTTCTTAAATATATACATGCATGTGTGTGTATTTATATATGCAAAATAATTATACACAGCACACACACATATATTATGTAAAAACAAACTTTTATTTTGGATGCGATTAATCGTTGCCCATGCCAAGTATTAATCGTAATCGCTTTTTGTATTGCCAATGTGTGTACTGCCACAGCTTCTAACGAGGCCTTAAAGGGATAGTTCACCCAAACATGTAAACTCTGTCAGTAATGACTCTCCCTCGTGTTGTTCAACCCCGTCAGACTTTCGTTCATCTTCGGGACACAAATGAAGATATTTGTGATTAAATCTGAGAGCTGTCTCTCTCCTCCATAGGCTTCTATTGTAATTGAAACTTGCCGGAACAGAATGTTATTAAAGACATTGTTAAAATAGTCCGAGTGACGACAGCGGCTCAACCTTAAGTTTATCAAGCGACGAGAATACTTTCTGTGCGCAAAAAACACTCAAAAATAACGACTTTATTCAACTCTTCATCTTCTTCTCTGTGGGCCTCGAGTGAGTTCTCGTAGTGTAACAGCGCAGCGCTTCTGGTGTACGTCACACACACACACACACACACACACACACATGACCAGCGTCAGCCAATAGTGAGCCTGCTGAATGAAGAGTTGAATAAAGTCGTTATTTTTGTGTGTTTTTTGCGCACAGAATGTTTGGGTGAAATATCCCTTTAAGAACGACCGCTTCCGAGGTCATCTACAGGGCCTACTACTAACTTTTTGTGAACACACTCTGCCCACGACTTAGAAAATGTACGGGCCATGAAACGGTTTATGCACAAACAGGCAGTAATGACACCAACATGCGAGACACCAGTGAAAATTCACAATTCTCTATTGCAATTTCAATACCAGAGCTTAAACTACTAGAATAACTAATATCTATGTAAAACATTATTAAAAGACAAGTAAACCGTCACTATTAAAGTAAGAGGAAATAATTAAAAATTACAAGCAAAAGCACAAATAAATACAATATAACAAAGAGACTAATGAAGCTTTTCAGGTACAGAAATTTAATAAAGCAAGCAAGTATAAAATAAGTCTTCACAGTAAATTAAACATCCTTGTTAATTAATCCTTATTAAAGTTACAAAACGTATTCAGTCAAGAGCAGTGAGTGATTTTTTCTTTGTCTTTTGTTGTTTGATTAGCATTATAAACACAGATGGCCGCAGGAATATTAGGCTACTGTCACTTTAAGAGCGAATGCACAGATCTAATACACTGATACTGTAAAGGCTCGTACACACCGGGACGAATATCGGCGCGCGTTATTCGCCAGCGTTTTTCAACGCGTTTTTTGTGTTCACACCCAAGCGATATTCGCTGACGATGAGCCGAGTGAACGTGCAAGTTCATTCCCTGACATTAGATGGCGCCCATTTGCTCTGCAATACCACTCCATAACATTCTCTTTTATTAGGATTTAGATGTAGTCGCTGTGGCCAGGGGCGTAGCAGCCATTATAAAAGTGGGGGGGACAAAATGGTGTGGTGATGTGACCCAAAGGTCAGTCCTTCCAGAAAAATTCAGTTTTTTTGTGATTGTTGCGGGCAAAAATCCTTGATTATGCGGCGATGGAATATGCAGGATATTTGCAATTTTATGTGATGAAATTGCGGGAACTTGCAAAAACTGCGGTTTGATGAAAAAGAGAGAAAAAGTGATTCCCCAACACCCTGTTCTCACTAGGCTACTACCTTAATGTAAAGAGCTATTTCTTATTACTTCCTATGATAAGCAAGCATACTACATCACAGAAAGTGCTGGAATATTTAATATTGTTTTATTTCAGACCTTAATAAACACACGGCTCAAACTTACAAAACATTGATGAGTCAAACAAGTTCTGTAGCTTTACAAAAGGAATATGCTACAACTTCTGTAAAAATGAATAAATAAAATATGAAAAAAATGTTTCCTGTTTTACAGCTTTTTTTCATTTTTTTTTCAATGATGTTCATGTCGAGTAATTACGTCACTTCATAACGTTCCCATGGCAACCGGGGGAAACGGCTGCTCTCGTGTGAAGCAAACGCAACATTTTTCAACTTTCTGCTAAGATATATGACTTTTTTTTGCAACAAAAATGCGGGGATTATGAAATCATACAAGCCCCGCATATTTTGCGTGGAAATCGTCAATTTATGCGACAAAAGTGCGGCGTATTTGAGAAAAAGCCCCCGCATAAATATGCAGACTTTGGCTGATTATGCATTGAATCATGCGATCGCATAATCGCGTTTTTCTGGAGGGACTGAAAGGTGATGTTCATAATAATAAATTCTAGATGGAATAGCAATTGGCATTTTACAGCACCCTAGTGCCAATTTTGGGAACATGCCATGATAGTTTACAGCAACCTATTTTTGTGAAATCATACTCGAAATAAAAAAATATTGCAGGACTTGGGACTTTCAGACAACTGTGGACATATATACTTTATTTTTATGAAATAAAGATATTTTATGATATTTACAATATTTCAGTTAAACTACACTTGAACAATAACTTTTATCTTACTTCTTAACAGTTGGACCAAAAAAAGTGTTCAATGAGTACAGAACAGATTACATCTAGCCTACAGTAATTTTATACAACAGACATTTTATAAAAAGATATCAATAAAACCTAAATCAATGTATTCGGTATTGGACATCAATTTAACATTGACATGTTGAATTTACATTGCATTTTGGTCACCCGACGTCGCAACCACAATTTAACCAAATATCAACGTCTTATGACGTTGTGTGCCTGCTGGGAATAATCTGTTATGTCTCATTTAACAGACGCTTTTATCCAAAGCAACAAGTAGGAGAGCATTTAACACACACTCGGCACAATCCGGCGCGACGTGAACCCATACGGGTTCTGTTGTCTTACACTTCTTACAGCGTTACAGTAGGTTAAATCATAACAAGGAAACTTTACGTGTGATTCATATCATCGCGACATACTGTAACAGAGTGTGTTTGAAAAAAATGATGTAGTCCTCTGCTTTTTTTCTGGGGTGCATTAGACGGCCAAACAGCAAAGCGACTAAACAAACACGAAAATTCGCAAGAGCAACAAAAGATTTGAAGCTCATGGCAGACGCGCCCAATAGATGCTTCGCGCTGTGATTGGCTGAATGTTAGCTCACTCAAGTCTAAGTAACAAATCAGAGAACACGGGCGGAAATATTGGCGCTGAGTAAAAAAAATGCGGGGGACAGAATCACCTGTTTCTAAAAGTGGGGGGGACGTGTCCCCCCCGTCCCCCCCGGTTGCTACGCCCCTGGCTGTGGCGTTTGTCATATAGTTCTTTATGTTCCGACAGCAACGAGACCAGCGGCTCTACATTCATCTTGCCTCGCATCTTCCTCGTCTTATTTCTTCCCGGCAGTGTAGACGCTACTTGGCGTATATCTTCTTCGCCGTTACGTATGTGTGCTCGGCAAGACCGTTTTGTGTTTGAGCGCCCCCAAGTTGTGTTTTACTGTAACTTCAGAAGCTCCAGACACGTGAGCAAAAGCGCCAATCTCATTGGCCGGAAAGTTTTTGAAGCGGCGCGTCAAACTAAAAAAACAAACCCGAGGCGTTAAACGTCTGCGAATATCACGCGCGAAATTCGTCCCGGTGTGAACAGGCCTTTACACATGCGTTTACTTTCACAACTGTTTATGTTCACTTAAGACATAACCGACTATATTTACTAGGATACTCGCAATTGTTCTGTATAATTCTGTGTGAAAGTTAGTGGCTGCAGTTCTCTTAAAGGCCACCGGTGTCGCTGTTAACAAGGTTTCTGAATTCTACCTAATATAGTGTTTATTTCATTATTAGCAATCGTGTTCTGCTGGTTTCTCAGTCTCGTGTGAACGGTCGGATCTTTATATGTGGCTTCAAGTCTGTGAGGTTTTATTTTACACCAGGCAAAACATATCTAGTTTAGTTATGTAACTTCCTTAGCAAACAAAATGTAACCTTTGACTGGGTGGTTAGAGTCGATGCGTGTGTGTGTGTGTGTGTGTGTGTGTAAGCCTCTTCCTGTCTGTTCGACTCTGATAAACAACAGACTCACACTCATCTGGTGGTCACTTCCCCGTGAGCCTCACACACACAGTCTGAAAGGTCACATCAACTTTCTGAAGAAACATTCCTGGTCATAATGTGAACATGCCAGGTGCCGTATTCATAATCTTGCATCAAAATGCAATAATTTGCGCCACAATTTGCTCCTTTCTGCTGTTGTAATTGAGTGGGGAACGAATAATTAATCAATAAAAATTAAAATTAATTCTCACAATTAAATCAGAACCTTATCAATTAAATAAAATACACCAATTCCCACAGAATATTCTGTTTAACTGAGAAATACATCATTTTATTGAAGTCTTGTTTGTTTGCTTGCTTTTTTAAATGACTATTTGTTTTGGCTAAATCTGATTAAAAAAGGTTAGTGCGATTGCAATTTAAAATGCAATTTGAAGAAAAAAAAAAATGGCCAAATTTTTTTTATTATATATCAATATGGCTATAGAATAATAAAAATTATTATTATTATTATTACTACTAAAAAAATTTATTAAATAAATATTTCTACTACTGTAATATTTCACTTTAAAATAATAAAAAAATCAAGTATTTAAGAAAAATAATATAATAATAATAAAAATGTTATTTTACATTACAACAGTAAAATTACTTTACTATTATTTATGGCTGCCTAAATTGAATTTCAAAGATTTTTTTACATTTATTTCTCATTACAAGTGTGTGAAGACGGTTGGTGTGTGTTGTGTTCGCAAACGTAATTTAATGAAATCGCAGCCTTTGCAATTTAATAATATTAAATAACTATACTTGAACCATTTCAATTTAAAATAGAAACCAAATAACAACATCAAGACAATTTTTTTTAAATAATTCTAAAATTATATTTAGATTGCTCGCATTAAACGTGTGCGATGTTCACCTGATCTGCCATTTTGTCCTCTCCTGTTCTCAGGCTGTTCTCTCTCCTGAGATCGTCCAATAGGAGCAGGTTCACTGATGACTGGCGTCTTGGATTCGACATCTGATTGGCTCTGCTCAGCATCCGCCTTTCCTGATTGGCTCTGCTTTGGCTGCCGTTTCTTCTTCAGCCTGCAAGACAAAACAACTTCATCAGCATCAACTGTGTCAAACAGCAACAAAGAAACAGCCTAATGAAATCAAACCCTTCCACAGAGCCGTGACACTTTCCCTGGGTGAAATCCAGAGAAACTGCAGTGAGCAGAGCCAAGATGGCCGACAGAGCTCTGCATGGTTTTGACATTATTTTTCTGACTAATAAACACATCTAATCACAAATTCTCATTTTCTGATTTACAGATATACAGACATTTTTGTAATGATTTTGAGGTGAAATATGAGCCAGACACACTCCTCCTCGAGAGATTCACATGTAAACAGATCGACGGAGAGAGTGTGTGTGAGAAAACTAGAGGAGAGATTCTCTAATGGCGAACGACAGCGGCCGATCGATCAACTGAGTCAAAGCTGAAGCCGCAGGAAAGA
>NW_026607057.1:262500-265000 GCF_029890125.1 Rhinichthys klamathensis goyatoka | reverse complement strand
TGACATTATAATGGCTTTTATCTCTTAATTTAGAATTTGTATGTCATATTTAAGATGTTTTCTCATAACTTTGACCTTTAATGTCATAATTACGACGACTTATGATTTTTTTCCTCATAATTTTGACTTTTTATGTCATGACTTATAATGATTTTTTTCCTAATCGTTTTGACTTTTTATGTCATAATTATGATTTTTTTCTTCTTCTTATGTGGCAGAAATGTGCCTTTCATAAGTCTGGACTCTGGAGAGTCATTCATGTGAGAAAATAGTATCAGAATGTTAATTTTTCACACCAGAAACAAGATTTACAGCAAAATCCGTTAGTAATACACACCTCACGCCTGTAGTACCAACCGAAAGTAAGTTATTAATTCCTCTTTTAGCACTATCACCATTTCCAGCTCTGCATAGCGCTCGGCTCTCACTTCCCGTCACGCGTTTCCTGATGTGTAAATCTGTACGTTTGACAGAGTTATTTCATCTCACCTGGCGAAGTATCCAGGCCTCTTCTCTGTCTTCTCCATTACAGACCCTGATCACAGCAACTCCTTCCAGTCCAGAATCGGGATCTCAACGTTGCCTGAGCGTTCCTGTCTTCACAAAGACACGAAAAGCAGAATATCGGCCCCTTAATATGTCGGCCCTTATCTTTAATCGTGGGTCAATGGGTCACATACAGGTTGCTGCAATGAACCCAGTGACACAAACATCAGCTCTGAGTGGGAAAACTGTCGATTCAGGCCGGATCTGGCGAGGCTCAGCTGGTTTTTTTAGGGTGAAGCCATTAAATCACCACTGATGGCAATCTTTATAGTTAAGACACTCATTATTGTTTAAGATCAACAAAGCCTGTGTTTGATTTGAGATAAGCAGTGATTAGATTGAGCCTAAACATCTGATTACTGACTGATATCTCAAATCAATCTGCTTTGGTAACATGACAAGGGGTTAAACTGAATGTTTACATGACATAATCCCGTTTAATAGAGAGTGAAACTCACGTTCAGCACGTAATTTTACGCGCATGCATGCACAATGACGTCACGTGCATCACGTTACAGCTGATAGCCGCCTATACATCATATGCACAACACTGGAAATTCATGCACAAAAGACAACATCATATGCATGCATTAAAATGAGCCATTTTTAAAAGATGACATCATGCATAACCTTATTTATCTTGAGCGACATATTGGCCAAATGCTGTATATTTGTATAGCGTATTGTGTGCATTTGAAACGCGCTCCTGCCATGCATATTATTTAAAAACAATAGTATGAAACACATACGTTTGGTCCTGCAGGAATTGCACGCGCATGTTTAAAGGAACAATCACCCACCTAAACAAACACTACATCCCTGAAGACCCAGCTCGCGTTACTTCATCCCTTCGCCGATCATATAAATGCTGCTCTTCTTCGGGGAGATGTGAACGAGAATGCACTATTGTTGATATAAACACGCACACATGCAGTCCAGGCTAACAGGCTAAAGCTAAAGGAATTAAAGTCCTTCCATATCAAGATTGAAAGCGGATTCCGGCTGTTTCTTGTTATATTTCTGTCACACCGACGTCAGCTCTCGGGACTTTGACCCGTTTTATCGCGAGTCAATCGCCAAAAACGCTTGATGTGCGTGTTTGGGTTTGGAAATAGAATTATGTATTCATATCTAAATTTAAATGTCGATATTCTCATAGGTCGAAGTCCTCTCATGCCACGCCCATTTTTCCCGGGTGATTGACAGGAAAAGCGGAAACGCCCCTTCCCCCTTTAACTCCAGGCTAGATGCTATATTTATTGTGTGTGTGTGTGTGTGTGTGTGTGTTTTACAGTGACTTGTACATCACAGGTCTCCATAAAATCGTTTTATTTATTTTTTACATCATATCTAGTAGCCTATTTTATTTTGGTGCAATACTGCTGTTTTTTATTTGATATTTTGATATTTTTTAGCAAAATATAAACAAGTATATTAACATCCAAAATATTAAAAGCATTGTTTTGGCCAACAAAAACGGCAATTGATGAAATATATTAATGAAATATATAAAATCACAACACCTGAAACACGTGTGACAACTTGCCCCAACCTATAATACTCCTGTCATGAGTTGTTGTCACAGTTTTTAAGTTAATAAATGTTTGTAATTCATGAATGATTTGCTGTACAGGCTGGTCTGTTTTTAAAGAAGTAATTCAGCAGATTAACTAAACATGATGTTATTATAGAAGCTTAAGTTTATTTTAAAGCAAAATGTAAAGAACTAAATATTCTTATTTTATACAAAATACATATTTTATAAAATAACATGGACTCTAAACTTACTAGAACATCAACAAAGTTTCGTTCCGAATTTGATATAAAAAAAAAAAAAAGAGCCGCTAAAAGGTGTGCAGTTTAAAAATGCAGTTTCACAGGTCGAGTGATTAAAGTATGTGACTTCCTTATAATTTGTTTTGAATATAAAAATGAAAGCGTGTAAAGCGTTGGT
>NW_026607057.1:245000-257500 GCF_029890125.1 Rhinichthys klamathensis goyatoka | reverse complement strand
TATTTTATTTAGTTTGTTTTTTATTTTATTATTTAGTTTGTTTTTTTATTTTATTATTGTTTCATTTTAACGTTTTGTTATTTTATTTTATTATTCTTGTTTATTTCAAAGTTTAATTTAATTAATTAATTTTCTATTTATCTTAATATTTTTTATATATATTTTTTATTTATTTTATTATGTTCTTTAATTTTTATATTTGGTATTTTCTTTAATTTTTATATATTTTTATTTATTGTAATATTTTATTGTATTTTTTTTTGTTTAATTTTAATTAATTAATTACAGGCATTTTATTATTTATTAAAACATTTTATTATTTTGTTTAATTTTAGTATTTTGTCATTTTATTTATTATTTTTGTTTGTTTTAAAGTTACATTTTCTATATTTCTATGTATTTATTTATTTCAATATTCTGTTAAACCATATTATTGTACCAAAGTTTCATAGTTTTATAGGCTACTTGTGACTCAGTCACACTTTTTTTTGCAGAACACAAAAGGATGTTCATGTTCATGCCGCCACGCTAGATGATGTTATCGCAGATTTGACAAATGAAACTGTAATGTAAAACTAACGTAAACCCAGCAGAATGAAGCTGTTCATTTGTCTTTGATGAGCTTCAGTACATTTATTCTTTATTATTATACTGTATAGATCCAGACTCACCCTGATTGGATCCATAAAGTCCTCCGGTCACCAGGCCGGATTTGGTCCAGTAATCCCACGCTTCTGCCGGATAGCCTCCAGAACACCTGAGGATCAGTACAGATGTTACAGATGTGTCTACTCAGATGTTCCCGAAAAGCCCTGTTCACACCACAAACCATAACCATAACCATCTAACCATAACTATAACCATAACTATAACCATCTATAACCATAACCATCTATAACCATATCTATAACTATAACCATCTATAACCATATCTATAACTATAACCATCTATAACCATAACTATAACCATAACCATAACTATAACCATAACCATAACTATAACCATAACTATAACTATAACCATAACCATAACTTTAACTATAACTATAACTAAAACTATTACTATAACCATGACTATAACCATAACTATTACTATAACTATAACCATAACCATCTATAACCATAACTATAACCATAACCATCTATAACCATAACTTTAACTAAAACTATTACTATAACCATAACTATTACTATAACTATAACCATCTATAACCATAACTATAACCATCTATAACCATAACCATAACTATAACCATAACCATAACTATAACCATAACCATAACTATTTACCATAACTATAACCATCTATAACCATAACTATAACCATAACTATTACCATAACTATAACTTTAACTAAAACTATTACTATAACCATAACTATTACCATAACTATTACTATAACTATAACCATAACCATCTATAACCATAACTATAACCATAACCATCTATAACCATAACTATAACCATCTATAACCATAACCATAACTATAACCATAACCATAACCATAACTATAACCATAACCATAACTATAACCATCTATAACCATAACCATAACTATAACCATAACCATAACTATAACCATCTATAACCATAACCATAACTATAACCATAACCATTACCATAACTATAACCATAACTATAACCATAACCATAACTATTTACCATAACTATAACCATAACCATCTATAACCATAACTATAACCATAACCATCTATAACCATAACTATAACCATCTATAACCATAACTATAACCATAACTATAACCATAACCATAACTATTTACCATAACTATAACTATAACCATAACCATAACCATAACCATAACCATAACTTTAACTATGACCATAACTATAACCATAACCATAACAATCATAACCACTATAACCATAACCATAACTATTCGCTGTTGCTTCAATGCAAGTGAACAAGCGCGCCGTTATTTGTTGTGTAGTGACGAGTGTGTTCAAGTGAGCAGATATGAGCAGATTCTGTGCAATACACTGTATTTAATATATCATGAGGACTCACGAGTATTTGCGCTAAATCACCGCAGATTTGACTTACACGAACTTCCCAGCAAAGGGAGTAAATATAAGTGAGTAACTCGCCAATTTTGCTTGTGATTTGACAGCTTTTCCCGCCACAGTTGATTATTACCCGCATTTGCCGGGTGTTAATTTCAAACTCTGACTATAACTATAACCATATTTATAACCATAACTTAAGCTACTGATCAGTGTGTGTGTTGCTGCGGACACACACCCGAAGCCGCACTCCTCACAGCAGGACAGCAGATCTTCAGCCGAGATCTCCACAGAAACCTGTCCTTTACTGTGGATGCAGATGCGGTCAGAGATGGCCTCGGCCGCACCGAACGCCTGCACACACACACACACACACACACACACACACACACACACACACACACACACACACACACACACACACACACACACACACACACACACACACACACACACACACACACACACACACACACACACACACAGCCACACAGCCACACAGTCAGAGATAAAGCACACAGAGAAATAACGGCATTGCACTACAATAAATACATAATGAGAAATAAGAAAAAGTGAGAAAAAGTCATAAAAAGTAATGCGTTACGGTACTTGTTCTCACCTGGGCTGGGGTTGCTTGTTTGTTTTTTAATAACAATATAAAAAGTTATATTTTTGGCAAATGTAAAGGCTCTTTCACACCAAAAGTGAAGTGAATAATCCTCAGGTCAAAGTAAATGCATGTTTACTCCTGTACAGTAGAGGGCGCCGCTCAAACAAACCTCTAAATCTAATCTAAAGTCATTTTTGTTTATTAGTATGGTTGAATTAGATCATTGCAGGTCAGCAGCAAAGACATTGGTTAATAAAGTGAGATTAAATACATCAAGTATGTTTGTGTAATTTAATATAGTTAATTATAAAAGTTTTGCGTAAAATTCAGAGATTGTATTTTACTGTTTTTATTCATTTTGAGGAATACTGAATGTTTCAGTGAGATGAGCAAATACATGTTCACATTTAGTCTAGAACTACAATAACCATATTTACACACACACACACACACACACACACACACACACACACACACACACACACACACACACACACACACACACACACACACACACACACCTCACTTTATTTCTCTCAACATGAGCTGTCAGTCAATAAATGTGGAAAAGTAGTTATTTGAAAAAGTAATGTGATACTTTACTAGTTACTTGAAAAGTAATCTGATTACATAACTCAAGTCACTTGTAATGAGTGAGTTACACCCAACACTGGTGTGGACTGCCAAAACTGAGGTATTTAAAAACGATGGCGTAAGTTTAGTCATGTGACGCATATTGTGCGAATAGATGTTCATGTTTATAGCGGTATTGTGCCTGTTATGTGATGTTCACTTTCACACTGTTGCTGAAATATGTCACTTTGCACACTCTTCATATCACAGTCCTGCAAACATGACAGAAAATTCTCTCACATTTGCTGTCCACACGTCTCACACACACACACACACACACACACACACACACACACGTGTGCACGAGTGTTTACCCAGCAGGAAACACTAGTGTGGACGGAGAGAGTTTTTAAGCGAAAATGCGGTTTTCAAATGTATCCAGATTAATGTAGATGACGTAGCCTCACACACACACACATCACACGTCTCACACACACACACACACACACACACACGTGTGTACGAGTGTTTACCCAGCAGGAGCCGCAGGAGCCCTGATCCCGGATCTGCCCGAGGCTTTTACAGTACGGCCACTCGGCCCGCGGGTCGAAACTGTCCGGAAGATTCACGTCGACGGCGTGTCTCACCCTGCAAACACACACACACACACACACACACTGAGGAAAATCTGTTCTTTACGCCAAATAACTTTTTATGCAGATATTAAACCCTTTCAAAACCACTTTCCACAAAAAACATTGTACTTTTAGTTTTTGCGTCTGATAATCCTGGCGTTGCGAACACTGTTGGCTCTTTGACTAATTGCTCTTGTTGCTCTTTTGTAAGTCACTTTAGATAAACGTAGATGTAATTAAGAAAATATGTTTTACACAAAGAAAATTGAGTCCATTTTTAAGAGCATTTTTTCATTGCGACATTATTTTGCGTGACAATTGTGCACATTTACCCCCTAAATTCTCATTATTATTTATTGCAGTGCATTTTTGTCATTATTTCTCATTGTGATTTATGTACCATAGTGCAATTCCTTTAATCATATTTTTTTTAAATTATTGATCTTATTTATTTATCTTATGTAGTGCAATTGTTGTTATTTATTAATTAATATTATTGTCGTGCAAATCAGCTTATTTAAAAAGTTTTACAATAAATATTACTACAATATATTAGTACTTTAAAATGTAAATGATACATCTTTATTTGTTCATACCATAATGAGAATTTAGTTTTTAATGACTTACTTTAATTATTAATGTATTTTATTTTCGAGTGTATTAACCATGTCAGTGATATGATACAGCTTTATTGTGTGTGTGTGTGTGTGTGTGTGTGTGTGTGTGTGTGTGTGAAACTCAGATGTACAAATGCAAATGCTAACACAACTTTACACTCATGCATGTGGCAGATGCTTTTCATCCCGACTGAACTTTACAAATAAACACCAATCACAGAATATTATCATGCAGATTAATTGCTGTTTAATAACAGAATTCAGTGATGCTAAGAGTTGTTTGAGAGAGAGATCTGTGTGTGTGAAGCTCACGTGTCAGGCAGTCGGGGGCCGTTCATCAGGGTCCCGCAGAGAGACTTCACAAACCCTGACGGCACTTTCTGGAAGTTCACACCCGCCTGAGGAGAACCGAAGGAGGAAGAGGAGGAGGAGGAAGAGAGAAGGATGAACATGTGCATCAGTCCTTCAAACCGTCCGCTTGGACACAGATCTTGTTTATACAACATGTTATTGTTAGTTTCTCAGTCTTACACATCTAGATTAGCCATGTGGGCTATTAGCCCGATTAGCCTTTTTTTTCTTCTATATTTATGTTTATAAAAAAAAAGATTTTTTTTTTCATCTCTTCTCAACAACCTATGGAAGCTCGTTTCCGCCACTGAAAAATAAAAAAATAATAATAATTGTGACTTTTTATCTCACAATTATGAGAAATAATGTCGCAATTGCGAGATGTAAAGTCGCAATTATGAGAAATAAAGTCGCAATTGCGAGAAAAAAAAGTAAGAATTGAGACTTTTTCTCTCACAATTCTGACTTTTTTTCTCACAATTGCGACTTTACATCTCGCAATTCTGACTTTATAACACATAATTGCGAGTTTATATCTCGAAATTCTGACATCTTTTCTCAGAATTGTGAGATATAAACTCGCAATTGCGAGTTATCAGGCCAATTCAAAGAAAAAAAAAGACTAACTTTTCACCCCCTCAGAATAGTTTATATCTCACAATTCTGACTTTACAACACGCAATTTCGACTTTATTTCACGCAATTCTGACTTTATAACACGCAATTGCGACTTTATTTCACGCAATTCTGACTTTATATCTCGCAATTGCGACTTTATTTCACGCAATTCTGACTTTATAAAGCAATTACGACTTTATATCAATCAATTCTGACTTTATTTCACGCAATTCTGACTTTGTAACACGCAATTGCGACTTTATTTCACGCAATTCTGACTTTATAACACGCAATTGCGACTTTATTTCATGCAATTCCGACTTTATATCTCGCAATTGCGACTTTATATCTTGCAATTCTGACTTTATAAAGCAATTACGACTTTATATCAATCAATTCTGACTTTATATCCCGAACTTGCGACTTTATTTCACGCAATTCTGAGTTTATAACACGCAATTGCAACTTTATATCAATCAATTCTGACTTTATAACACGCAATTCCGACTTTATTTCACGCAATTCTGACTTTATAACACGCAATTGCGACTTTATTACACGCAATTCTGACTTTATAACACGCAATTGCGACTTTATTACACGCAATTCTGACTTTATAACACGCAATTGCGACTTTATTTTACGCAATTCTGACTTTATAACACGCAATTGCGACTTTATTTCACGCAATTCTGACTTTATAGCACGCAATTGCGACTTTATATCAATCAATTCTGACTTTAACGACACGCAATTGCGACTTTATTTCTCGTAATTCTGACTTTATAAAGCAATTACGACTTTATATCAATCAATTCTGACTTTATAACTCGCAATTGCGACTTTATAACAATCAATTCTGACTTTATTTCACGCAATTCTGACTTTATAACCTGCAATTACGACTTTATATCAATCAATTCTGACTTTATTTCACGCAATTCTGACTTTATAACCTGCAATTACGACTTTATATCAATCAATTCTGACTTTATAACATGTAATTGTGACTATTTCACGCAATTCTGACTTTATAACCTGCAATTGCAACTTTATATCAATCAATTCTGACTTTATAACTCACAATTCTGACTTTGTATCTCACAATTCTGACTTTATAACACGCAATTACGACTTTATATCACGCAATTCTGACTTTATAACACGCAATTACGACTTTATATCAATCAATTCTGACTTTATAACTCACAATTACGACTTTATATCAATCAATTCTGACTATAATGTGCAATTGCGACTTTATTTCACGCAATTCTGACTTTATAATACGCAATTACTACTTTATATCAATCAATTCTGACTTTATAACATGCAATTGCGACTTTATTTCACGCAATTCTGACTTCATAACACGCAATTGCGACTTTATTTCACGCAATTCTGACTTTATAACACGCAATTACGACTTTATATCAATCAATTCTGACTTTATTTCACGAAATTCTGACTTTATAACATGCAATTGCGACTTAATATCAATCAATTCTGACTTTATAACTCACAATTCTGACTTTATAACATGCAATTGCGACTTTTATTCACGCAATTCTGACTTTATAACCTGCAATTACGACTTTATATCAATCAATTCTGACTTTACAACACGCAATTGCAACTATTTCACGCAATTCTGACTTTATAACTCACAATTGCGACTTTATATCTGACAATTCTGACTTTATAACACGCAATTGCAACTTTATTTCACGCAATTCTGACTTTATAACACGCAATTGCGACTTTATTTCACGCAATTCTGACTTTATAACACGCAATTACGACTTTATATCACACAATTCTGACTTTATAACACGCAATTGCGACTTTATATCAATCAATTCTGACTTTATAACACGCAATTACGACTTTATATCAATCAATTCTGACTTTATAATACGCAATTGCGACTTTATTTCACGCAATTCTGACTTTATTACACGCAATTACGACTTTATATCAATCAATTCTGACTTTATTTCTGGTCTCATCTAACTGTGTTTTGTTCTATGTTCTGCTTTAATAAAAATGTTTAAAAAAAGAAAGAATGTAATGTAGAACGTTATCGTACACACACACACACACACACACACACACACACACACACACACACACAAAGGAAAAATGGGATCAGAAATGTGTAAAAGCCCAAACACAGACTAGAACTGTTACAGTACAATTGGCTTAATGCGTACCTATATAACTCCGGTTAAACTAAACTAAATGTATAGCAACATATCAGATACTTCTTTTAAATGCAACAGTGCAAAAGGCACATTAATTCATTGTATGTGGGAATGAATCTGAAAGAATCTGCAGGTCATATTTCATCCCAAAAACACACACATTATATAAGCTATATATGACAATTTATACAAATTTTACAATACACTGTACATGTATATTATAAATTGTGTATATATTAGAGGGGCATAGATAAATTTTTTTTAATCTAGATTAATCTAGATTAATATTGAAATTAATCTAGATTAATCTAGATTAAAATGGCTCATTTGAATTCTCCCGAAGGCATTCAGAATATGTGTGCTACCCAAATAATGACTAAAAGTAAGTCTTTGAGAATAGTTTGCCTCGCGTAGGGATGTGCATTTCTGCCAAAAATGCCATTCGACAATCGAGGAGCAAAAGTCGAATATCGTAAAAAAAAAAAAAAAAAAAAAAAAAAAAAACGCAATGACAGAAAGGGAGGCCAATTTCATCTTTAGCGATTTGTCATCAAACAAACTGTTTATTAATTGAACAAGTAACATGTTTTCGTCCTTTTTTTAAACATAGTAGGCTAATTGAAAAAAAAACAAAAAAACAATAGCCTACGCACGACAGTCCGTTTTTGCATCGCCATGCTCGTTAGATCAAAAAATAATGTCATCATATGTCATAAGAATTTTATGTGAACCTGCCTTGTTACTGCAATAGCCTCATTTTTAAACAAATTAGTTTCAATCAATGTAAACTATTCGTGTGATTATGCCACTGCGCAATACACGCGCAATACACACACAATGTATTACCTGAATGAAATGAAATCGAATGTATCGTCCTGTGGAATCATTCATTCACAGACAGCTTACGAAGATGTTCAACTAATAAAGATCTTCATCGCTGGCAAAAATATGATGCATTTGCAGATTTGCATTCACTAGACTGTAGATCGGCCACTTCATCCAACGCTCTTGATGCTCTTAAATCTTCCTGTTTCGTGTGAATTGAAAGCGCTTCAGACGATTCAGTGCGCGAGGAACTGAACAGATCAACTGATTCGCGAACCGATTTAGACAGATCATCTGACAACTTGTTTGATGAAGTCTTTGAACAGAATCGACTCAAAAGAGTGATTCATTTGTAAATGAGCATCGCTCATGCCCATACAAAGGACACAGCGCGCTTGGAATAAACTCATTTAACAACGTATTGCATTAAAATAAAGTAACGAGAGGAACGTCACCCAACGTAACAAAGTAAAAGTACACCTTGTGTCCCTGACAGGAAAATACCCCACTGCGCGATCTGTGACAGCAGGCGCGGCGTCATTGGCCTACTACACATTAGAATTGCGCGAAAATATAACGATATTCGAAAAAGCTATTTATGATCCCATTCCCAATCCCAACCCAACTTTGATTAACGGCGATATTTTTTTTATCGCCCGATAAGAGTCTCACGTTAACGCAGCACGTTAACGCCGACAACGGCCCAGCACTAGTATATATAAATGTATATTGATCTATATATTATTTATATTTTACAAACAAGTTATAATATACATGTACATATACACTCACCTAAAGGATTATTAGCAACACCTGTTCAATTTCTCATTAATGCAATTATCTAATCAACCAATCACATGGCAGTTGCTTCAATGCATTTAGGGGTGTGGTCCTGGTCAAGACAATCTCCTGAACTCCAAACTGAATGTCAGAATGGGAAAGAAAGGTGATTTAAGCCATTTTGAGCGTGGCATGGTTGTTGGTGCCAGACGGGCCGGTCTGAGTATTTCACAATCTGCTCAGTTACTGGGATTTTCACGCACAACCATTTCTAGGGTTTACAAAGAATGGTGTGAAAAGGGAAAAACATCCAGTATGCGGCAGTCCTGTGGGCGAAAATGCCTTGTTGATGCTAGAGGTCAGAGGAGAATGGGCCGACTGATTCAAGCTGATAGAAGAGCAACTTTGACTGAAGTAACCACTCGTTACAACCGAGGTATGCAGCAAAGCATTTGTGAAGCCACAACACGCACAACCTTGAGGCGGATGGGCTACAACAGCAGAAGACCCCACCGGGTACCACTCATCTCCACTACAAATAGGAAAAAGAGGCTACAATTTGCAAGAGCTCACCAAAATTCTGGCGGCAGTGGCTCAGTGGTTCATGTAGGTTGTCTACAAACCAGAAGGTTGGTGGTTCAATCCCCGGTTCCACCTGACCAAGTGTCGAGGTGTCCATGAGCAAGACACCTAACCTCAGCTGCTCCCGACGAGCTGGATGGCGCCTTGTACGGCTGACACCGCCGTCGGTGTATGAATGAGTGAGTGAATGGGTGAATGTAAATTCACCCATGAGTGAATGGGAGAGGCAAAATGTAAAGCGCTTTGGTGGCCATTGGGTCTGTGAAAGAAAGCTATATAAATGCCGTCCATTTACCAAAATTGGACAGTTGAAGACTGGAAAAATATTGCCTGATGAGTCTCGATTTCTTTTGAGACATTCACATGGTAGAGTCAGAATTTGGCGTAAACAGAATGAGAACATGGATCCATCATGCCTTGTTCCCACTGTGCAGGCTGGTGGTGGTGGTGTAATGGTGTGGGGGATGTTTTCTTGGCACACTTTAGGCCCCTTAGTGCCAATTGGGCATCGTTTAAATGACACGGCCTACCTGAGCATTGTTTCTGACCATGTCCATCCCTTTATGGCCACCATGTACCCATCCTCTGATGGCTACTTCCACCATGTCACAAAGCTCTAATCATTTCAAATTGGTTTCTTGAACATGACAATGAGTTCACTGTACTAAAATGGCCCCCACAGTCACCAGATCTCAACCCAATAGAGCATCTTTGGGATGTGGTGGAACGGGAGCTTCGTGCCCTGGATGTGCATCCCACAAATCTCCATCAACTGCAAGATGCTATCCTATCAATATGGGCCAACATTTCTAAAGAATGCTTTCAGCACCTTTTTGAATCAATGCCACGTAGAATTAAGGCAGTTCTGAAGGCGAAAGGGGGTCAAACACAGTATTAGTATGGTGTTCCTAATAATCCTTTAGGTGAGTGTATATATGCATGGTCATACTGTATATAGCTTAAATATATACAATCCGTTATTTTTCCATATATATATATATATATATATATATAGCATAAATAAATTACCTTTATAAAAACTACATATACACACACATACATATACTTAAAATATAAATAATATATAAATTAAAATTTATATGTATGCGTGTGTATATGTAGTTTTAATAAATGTTATGCTATATATTTATGCTATATATATATATATATACAATTTTAATTTATATATTATTTATATTTTAAGTATATGTATGTGTGTGTATATGTAGTTTTTATAAATGTAAATTAAAATTTATATGTATGCGTGTGTATATGTAGTTTTAATAAATGTTATGCTATATATTTATGCTATATATATATATATATATATACAATTTTAATTTATATATTATTTATATTATTATTTATAATATATGATATTTTTACTGTGCAAAAGGCACATTAATTCATTTGTATGTGGGAATGTGATAAAAAAAAAAAAAAGAGTTTGGGAAATAAATTATTAATATGATATGGCATATAGTCTCAGTGAGATTGCCACTGGATCCTGGGTTTTTCATTATTGGTATTCATCCAGATAACAGGAATATTAAAAAGGACACTGAAGTATTGATAGACGTGTGTATTCTACATGCCAAACGGCTCATCGTCATCTATTGTAAAAAGCCAGAATAACTCGCTGGTTAAGAGAAATATCGTCATGTGTTGCCATGGAGAAGATAACCTATGTTCCTAAGGGTACAGAAGACCCATTTAAGAGGGTGTGGAGTGCCTTTTTATTATTTATTGAACAATATATAATATAATAGAGGAGTTGGTTGATTGGGTATTATATTCATATGAAAATATATTTTATATATTTATATCTATAATATACTATATTAACCTAATTTAGGCTATTATTGATTGCAATGTATTGTTAACTCTGACTTCCACAGTGCACTTTTCGTGTAATATGAGCCCTGGTGTTCGTTTGTTTGTTTTATTTGTGTACATTGTATGTGTTGTTACAGACATGTGATGACGTAAAACCCCTCCTACCGTCCACGTGGTCTGGGCCGTGTTGATGATGTTGATCATGTCATGTGACCCTGTGGAGAGATGTGGGCGGCCACAGGTGACGGACAGCAGAGCACACACACACACCACACACACACACCACATCCTGAGGAAATACAGCAGAGTTATTACGGTCTTAGTTTTTTAGCATTTAATATTCAAGTGAGAAAGAAAAGAAAAAAATACACAATAATAATTAAAAAATATGAAACTTAGACCTATTTAAATGAGATAAAATCGAATAAATTAAATAAATTAAATTAACAAATAAAGCGCATTTAAAATACTTATTTTGAGTTTTTTTTACTTGTGTAATGTGTTTTACTTGTAATGTGTAAAAAGTTTTAATTTTAATTTCATTGTTATATTTTAATATTTGATTACACATCGTCTGTAATATTTATACGAATAAAAAAGACAAAGACTAATAAAAATTAAGAGTTATTAATTAAAATATATTATACGCAAAATAATTTTGAGATTTTTTTAAATGAAAACTTAAATGAATACAAATGTGAATACAAATGTCAAAATGAGACTAATAAAAATTAAGACATTATTAAATATTTAAATTACATCAAATTAAATTAGAACACATAAAATTATTATTTTGAGATTTTTTTATTAAAACTTGTTACAATTTCATTGCAATATTTGATTA
>NW_026607057.1:227500-240000 GCF_029890125.1 Rhinichthys klamathensis goyatoka | reverse complement strand
CTTGGGCTAGTTGTTGGATGCCAGACTGGTCCACAGCTTGTAAGCTGGCTTGGGCTAGTTGTTGGATGCTAGACTGGTCCACAGCTTGTAAGCTGGCTTGGGCTAGTTGTTGGATGCCAGACTGGACCACAGATTATGAGCTGACTTGAGCTGGTTGTTGGATACTAGACTGGTCCACAGATTGTAAGCCGGCTTGGGCTGGTTGTTGGATGTCGGATTGGTCCACAGATTATGAGCTAATTTAGGCTAGTTGTTGGCTGCAAGACTAATCCACAGATTGTGAGCTGGCTTAGCCTGGTTGTTGGATACCCGACTGGTCCACAGACTGTGAGCTGGTTTGGGCTGGAAGTTGAATGTCAGACTGGTCCACAGACTGTGAGCTAGCTTAGGCTAGTTGTTGAATGCCAGATTGGTCCACAGACTGTGAGCTGGCTTAGGCTAGTTGTTGAATGCCAGACTTGCCAGAAAGTTTACTTTTAAAAAGTTGCCGAATGGTTCCATTGACGAGACCAAAGTGATCTGTGTGTTTTGTCGTTGTGAACTGAGCTATCATCATCGCAGCACGTCCAGTCTGAAATACCGCTTGATGATGGCCAAGCACACACACACACACACACACACACACACACACACACAGCTGATGCGAATTCTCCGCCCCCTCGTCAATATCAGGACCTCGTCAGTATTTCTTTCACCCTTTTATTGATGGACAGTGTTACATTGTGTGAGAGATTATTTGCTCCAAGTGAGAATGTTAGTGTGAAATTGAACACTATATGCCAGTGTTGTTTTCAATAAAAAACATTTGCACAAAGCAAGCCGATCCACTTTTCCATGGTGATAAGAGCATTAAAATGAGAAAAAATAAGGGGACAAAAATAAATCAAGAGACATTTAGAATAGATAAAAATGTGCGATTAATCGCGAGTTAACTATGACATTACTGCGATTAATCACGATTAAATATTTTAATCGTTTGACAGCACTAATATATATATAAAATAGACACAGAAGGAAAACTGAAGTACGCACCTCCTGACTGTACTGTGCGATGATGCTCTGAACGGCGCCCATGTTTGTGGCCTGCATCATGAGCGTCACCGCCTGACCCTTCCGGATCTTCACCACGCCCTGGAACACCTGAGGATTGTTGTAGCACGCAGACAGAGTCGCTATCGCCATCACCTGGCCGGAGGAACAACACCACATGCTGTCAACTTATTCTACTAACCCAAAGTCACTTATAGTTTGTCGATTGTCTAAAGTGGACTATCGAATTAAAGTGGAACCAAATATATAGTAAAACCACTGTACTGAACGATCACAATATTCATAAAGCTCATATCGTGTTATTTACATGCATGGCACAAAAGACGCACATTTGTGTTATTTTAGTGCTAGACTACAACTTCATTACTATACTGTCTTAGTATTTATTAATACTTTGAATTTGCTTTTATTTTTAAAATGTTCCTTTAATGTTATTACATAAAAAAAATTTAATGACTATTTTGTTTTTATTCATGTTTATTATTTCAGTAATTTAAGCACATCAATCTAAACTAAACAAATATTAAGACACGTCCTTCGCAACTCAAATAAAATAAGTTTACGTTTTTCACATTCTATTTAGAATTTGTTTTAATTTTAGTTCATTTTAATCGTTTTGTTTGCGTTTTTGTCATTTTTATTAGTTTTCGTTTTTTTTTTTAATACACCTATTTCGTTTTTAATTATTTATTTCAGTTTTAGTTTTAATATTTTTAGTGCTTTCAAGTAAAATTTTGCCTTTACATTTAATTGAAATAATTTTTTAATATTCTATTTTATTTCTGTTTTTATCATTTTTAGTTTTAGATTTAGATAACAAAATCAAGAGAAAAACAAATGCATTCTGTGTGAACGGCAATACGGCAATGCAAATTCGGTTTTTAAAACCGCACATTCATCTGTGTGCAATTTCTATGTTCATTTCTATAAATCCGCACCCTTATAGCATTAGATAATGTAATGTAAGATGTGCTCACTATCCCTGTGTGTGTTAATAAACGGCATTAAACTCGACGTAAACGGATGTAGGTTCAGTGTTCAGCAGAAACAGGGCTGATTAGAGTCAGGAATTAAGCGTCTCACCTGAGGAATGGCGCAGAAGTTGAAGACGCTCTGGTTGCGGAGGCGGGACAGGTACGCGATGACATCAGGGACGTGGCGAAGGGCGTCGGTCACCAGCAGGTTGAGGCAGGACAGGGCAGAGCTCAGGTTTTGAGGCTGGGCAAAATCCTCCAGACGGGACGCAAACTGACTCCAGGCCTGCAGCACAGAAACAAACAACCATCAATAATGGGCCACATTTAAACGGTAAAAAACTGTAAAAATGCTACGGTAAAATCAGCTGGTTAACAGCAAGTTAACACCAACATGTTGTTGTGACTTTGTCTCTGTGTGATTACAAAGCTTTTTTAAAAATGGCGGATGCTTGCGTGCGTTCGGCCAATCAGCGAACACTAACGTCACTCGTTGTTCCTATAGTGCTGGTTTGGACCGACTCTGGAGTAAATTAGTTCCTCCAAAAGGAGTTCCTAGAACTAAAATCGTTCCTAGTTCCTGCGGTGCGAGCACACAAAACTTCCGCCAATAGTTCTGGGAACTATGAAAAGGTTCGTCCGGTGCGAAAGCCCCTAATAATGAGCCACGTTAGTACGGTAAAAGACCGTAAACATGCTACGGTAAAATCAGCTGGTTAACAGCACATAAACACTTGATTTCAATATATGAGACATATTCATTTTGTATTGAATGCTATTTTTTCCGTATCTAATCTAGATTATATGAAACATTATTATTCTAATGTAAAGACAACCAACATAGTTTAGTGCATAAGAACATAGTTCGTGTCTGGACAGTGTTGTGTGAGAGACCAACAAAAGAATTTTTAAGAATAAGATTTAATGTTGGGGATTCAAATTTATGTCAAATATGTAAAGTAGAGATAGAAAGAGTTGAACATTTGTTTTTTCAGTGCATGTTGGTAAACAAATTTTGGAATGATGCGTTGAGCTGGATGCAACAAAGAATACCTGTAAGGCTGATACTGTCGTGGGATTTTGTTAAGTTTGGACTATTAATTAAGGATAAAAAGGTATCTTTTGTAATTAATAATGTGTTGCTTTGTTAAAATTGTATTTACACAAATGTAAATTTTTCAAACTTCCTCCACGGTTATTGGTTTTTAAGGAGGAATTTGGAGTATATTTGGAGACAGTGAGAAAGATGAAAAGCCCTAAAGAGGTGTATTTGTACTCCTTATTGGAAGATTTTGGTTTTATAATTTGAAAAACGTCCTACTTCCCTACTTTTTTATTTGTTTGTAGTATTTTTTTTTTTTTTTTTTACCTTGACGTCAATTTACTGTGCTCAGATTGTTTGTAAAATCTACGAATGTCTTTTTGTTGATGTTTTACAACTATGTCAAAAAAAAAAAGAAAAAAAAAGCGTATGTCAAAAAAAAAAAGAAAAAAAAAAATCACAGGACAGGTTAATCACTTTTGGAGGCTGGCTCAATTTATCATCAAAACAAAAATAAATGACAGATTAGGTGGGTGAGGGCGAGTGTGATCATTTTTCAAAAATATTGCATTCGAATATTCGGGCTCATAAAAATCGAATATTCGAATATTCGTTTATTTAAATGACGTTTAACGAAAAAGACGTTATTTTTTAAGTAAACTTTTTTTTTTTTTTTTTTAACTTACAATTAGGCAATATACACAACAAGCTTACAATATATGTTAAAGTTTTCTTTTAGTTGAAAACATTAAACAGCAGGCCTATGTGTAAACAAAAAATATAAAAAACAAAAGCATTCATAAAAACATGCTCAAGCAGCGCGAACGGGAAACAACGCCTAATAAAGCAGATTGCGCCAGATATCGTACAGAACGTACACACACACACTCGAGTCAGCATATGATTATCATGTTTATATTCTTTGACGTTTATGTTGAGAAAAACAATAATATCCACATGCAAGGGCGCCGCCAGCAGTTTATGCTCGAGGGAGAAAAGGCGCTTCGCTGACAGACGCTTCAGAGACACACAGATAACAGTGTTTCTAACGGCACTTTGCGTTTTCTGTTCTTAAAACGGTCTCCCTCAAAGAAACTTAAAGCAAGTATATGTCTCAAAATCATTTTGCTATTAGATAAGTTATCATCTCGGATCACGTGATGGTCAGCTGTCTTTCCTCAGTCGACTGTTTGGATTTCATGTGATTTCTCATTGTGGTGATGATATTATGATAACTCAGATTGCTTAATTAATTTGATCAAAAGTAATTCCATTTAGTAAGATCATTTTCAAGTAATTCCAAACTTCGCGACGACAACATTATGTGTCCAAATACACACAACTTGTTTGTTTGATTTGATTGTTTGATTTACTTTATTAATCCCCCAGGGGGAAATTTATGAAAACTTTTGTTAACACACTCCACAGCGCCACCCAGTGCATTTAATTATAACTGCGAGCTAGTGCTTGGGATTTATCAGGGATTCACTGCATTTACGGCCAGCAAAGCAACGTAGTAAAATTCGAATAGTATTTTAATTTTTTCCAAATAATAATAATTACAGATCGAATATTCGTGCACACCCCTACTTCAAACGCTTGCTTTTAATGCGCGTCAATTTCAAAATGTGAAATCGCGCTCCACTCAAATCGCCCCCCCGCTCGCTCCAAAAAGAGAAAAAAATCTGCATGTACTTCACTTTTAGCTTAGACCACAGGCTTACCTCCCAAAGAACTAAAGAGCAACAACAACATTTTCCAAATAGAAATGTTTGATTTCAAATTACAAATTAGGCCTTGCCTCTGTAAGAAGGAATATAGCCTAGACAAAAAGTCCTGTAAAATTAAATGAATAAATTGACCTAATAATATGAATAAAAATGATATAAACAAAAATATACATAAAAGTTTTTAAAGTAAATTAACTACTAGGCCAGAATTCTGATAACTGAATTTTTGCGCAACGCGCACGATTAAAATTGGAATTGGCTTATAGCCTATCCATTGTACACACAAACTGCTGTAAAATTAAACGAATAAATGGGCCTAATAATATAAATAAAAATTATATAAACAAAAATATAGGCCTACATAAACGTTTTAAAAGTAAATTAACTATTAGGCCAACATTTTGATGACTAAACATTTGCACAGCGCGCACGATTAAAATTAAAATTGGCTTATATCAATTGTACAAAAAAATTGCTGTAAAATTAAACGAACGAATGGGCCTAATTATATTAAAAAAAAAAATACAGGCTATAGGCTGTATAGGCTACATCAAAGTTTTAAAAGTAGGCGAAATGAACTATTAGGCCAAAATTCGCATAACTGAACTTTTGCGCAGAGTGCACGTGGATTACAATTTTAATTGGTTTATGTCGGCAATCTTAAAAAAAAAGAAAGAAAATTAATTGCTTTCCTTATCTACAGTTCTTTTGAGTTCACCTTCAAGAACACAAGTTTGGACAATGTCTGAGGCTTCAGACTCATGCGGTGGTTGCGGAGAAAACCCTCTCTGCGCTCGCAGACCCGCTTGGGATGCTGAACACAACGCGAGCTTCTTTAGCCAGGCGGGGAAAAGACGTGGAGTCCGACTCGTGGTGTGAGCGGAGCGAAATTGGAGCGGGAAATAGGGCGACGCTCCGTCCTTTTAAAAATGCCGCTCTGCGCTCTGTCCAAGATCCGCCCGCTCGCTCCCGCTCCACTCCGCTCACATGCTCTGAACTAGATGCGGTAGACACGAATTTGACCTCTATTCGCGTTTGGTGTGAACGCAGCATTATAGTGGTAATTTCATGTCTTTTTGAAATAAACGTTTGTCTGTTAGAGCTGCATGTACCTCCTGTGGCCAGAAGGCCCGTCCCTGCTGCTGGTCCTCCAGATAGTCCCTGATGATGTTGGTCTTCTGGAGGAACAGACCCATGGAGTTGGCCAGCTCTGTGTCCCGGCCCACCTCAGCGTCCTCAAGCTGGGACGCCGAAAACAGTCGGGACAGTCCGATCCCCACCAGACCCGCCACATAATGACAGTACTGAAGGGAAAACGGGGACATTAAAGTGCGGATTTATGCTAAAAGCGTTTATACACAGCTGGACAGATGTTTACAACATTATGTCAATTTTATTTGTATAGCACTATTAAAACAACACATGTTGACCAATGTGCTTTACATCATCTCAGTATAATAGACTAAATTAATAGTACAATAGTAATAGATAGGGATGTCCCGATCCGATCACGCGATCAGAAATCGGGCCCGATCACGTGGTTTCAGACTCGATCGGAATCGGACGTTTCCTCCCGATCAGGACTCGGATATATGTAAATTAGGGGTGTAACTGTACATGTATTCGTAATTATTGAACCGTTTCGGTACGAGGCTTCCGGTTCGGTACGCATGCAAACCGAACGATTCCTAGGACTATTTTTCCTGCAGACAAAATCCGCGCTGGCGCGATCACCGCAACTTTGCGCAACATCAAATGGCAAACGTAATGAAAGCGGAACGAAACTGCGCTACTCATTATATTGTGCTTAACGGACCGTTTATCAGTTCGGACCAGCAACATCTGTGCAGCGCGAGATCAAGCGACACTGTGCTGAGAGATCCAGTGAAGAACACATTTGAGTTCGCCACTGAAGTAATAACATCGCTGCGAGATCTAGTGAGAAGCGTTCACATTTCTCCATTATTAACCGTAGATCTCTATTAGATCAAACAGCGCTGACGTGGACACCAGGAGAAACATTGTGCCGTGAATGAACATGGATTTAATGTTGCACTTCAAAACTCAAATATTATATAAATATATATTTAAATGTTATTCTTAATGTGATTACCAAAACATTATTTGTTCATCCTTCAAAGATGACCCCCATTTATAAACCTGAAAGTTTCAAGATGTAGGAAAACTCAAACTTATTTAAAAATAGTTTTTCTTTTAATAAATAGGAAATTTCTCTGGCATTTCTTTCTTTTTGCTGTATCTTATCGAATCGCGAATTTTGTGAACTGTTACACCCCTAATGTATATATATATTCTCATTATTTTTTTTAAAACATTTTTATTTTTTGTTTACATGCCTGCCGGGTATTTTAAGTTGAGGTGCTATTTGTTTTTATATTAGACTTTTTCTATATTTACTGTTGCACTAAAGTCCAAAAGTGAAGATTTTATGTTATTTATTACTTGATTGTTCAAGCTGCCTCACAGAAGTGCTCTGTTTGTTAACAGAGTTGTTGAATGTTAAAATAAGGTGAATTAAATAAATAAGGAACATCCTGGATCTGTTTTTTTCGCTCTTCTTTATTCTTTTTTGATGTATTATATAAGTATCGGATCGGGACTCGGTATCGGTAGATACTCAAAATCAAATGACTCGGACTCGAGGGCAAAAAAACCTGATCGGGACATCCCTAGTAATAGAGTAAATAATAAATATTATCATCAAAAAGAAGAATAGGCCATGGCAAACAAATGTGTCTTAAGTTGTACTTTAAAAATATGTAATGCTATTTCAAAGTCTTGGCGCTACTAGCGCAAATGCACGATCCCTAGGGCTGGGCGATATGGAGCAAAATATATATCTCGATATATTTTGCTATATCTCGATATATATCTCGATATCTTTACAGGAAAAATAACCCAACAAAAACTACTGCAAAAACAAATATGCCAAATACCACTTTTTTTATTGGAGTGCAAAGAGGTAGGCAGTTCATGTAGTCCAAAGTGCTTCTGCAACATTTGAAAAAAAAAATCCCTGTATACAAAAATAATAATTCAACGACGGCAAGGTTGCCACCTGTCCCGTTTTACCAGGATTGTCATTCTTTTTAATAACTTGTCCCGGGAAATTTATCCACTCTCCCGGGACACAGAATATCCCGGTTTTCGAAAGGCTGCGTGAATATGTATGTTCAAACCGTGTAACGTTAGCGTGCGCACAGCAGAGAGCACCGTGTAGCGCGCACACGCCAGAGAGGGACAGAGAGCGAGAGACCTTGCGTGTGTTTGCTAGTGTGCCTCAAGAAGTGCATGTAAGACAGCATTTAAGACGATTTTTTTAGACGAGTTCTGTAGCCTCCGGGCTAGTTGTGGGCGCCGCCATGTTGAATGAGACAACACGCGAGGGGAGGGGGGACAAAACTTGGTCAATAAAAACAATAACTTGGTCCTTGGAATTGTAAGCAAATTTTGAGTTGTTGTATAATTACACATTATATCGCATGCAGAAATGCTTTAGGATGACAGTGAAAGCACTTCTGCTTCTTGGTTAGCTGAGTTATACGTGTATAAATCTACATGCATATGGATAAACGTCAAACAGACTGTCAAATGCACATGTGAGACGGTGTGAAGTTTACTTTGTCCCACTCCTTCATTGAAGCGACTTTCTTCTCCAGGAATTCAGCCATTCCCGCACCCATCCGGTGACAGATGTCTGAAATGACGTCCCGATACTCTTGGCCCAAATTCCTGAACTCCACTGAAATCTAAAGAGAATAATAATAATAATAAATGTGTATTCAAACATAAACAATAAAGAAACTACTTTATACTTAAAAATGCAGCATTTTACAAAGGCATCTGGACCATCAATAATCAAAGAAAAATGTGAAGAAAAAAAACAAAAACATTTTCCACTGCTTATTTGCTGGTTTAAGTGAGTCATGCGTTGTTCCTGATCGAAAATGAAATGATTAAAATGTGTTTTTACATTTTTTTTTAAGATTTAATTTAGTTTTTTGCTATAGGCTCTGGTGTCTTATTTATACATAAATGGTCATTCTTGTACAGAATAAAATTAAAAAAATATATTATAATAATATATCATTATACACACACACACACACATATATATATACACTCACCTAAAGGATTATTAGGAACACCATACTAATACTGTGTTTGACCCCCTTTCGCCTTCAGAACTGCCTTAATTCTACGTGGCATTGATTCAACAAGGTGCTGAAAGCATTCTTTAGAAATGTTGGCCCATATTGATAGGATAGCATCTTGCAGTTGATGGAGATTTGTGGGATGCACATCCAGGGCACGAAGCTCCCGTTCCACCACATCCCAAAGATGCTCTATTGGGTTGAGATCTGGTGACTGTGGGGGCCATTTTAGTACAGTGAACTCATTGTCATGTTCAAGAAACCGATTTGAAATGATTCGAGCTTTGTGACATGGTGCATTATCCTGCTGGAAGTAGCCATCAGAGGATGGGTACATGGTGGCCATAAAGGGATGGACATGGTCAGAAACAATGCTCAGGTAGGCCGTGGCATTTAAACGATGCCCAATTGGCACTAAGGGGCCTAAAGTGTGCCAAGAAAACATCCCCCACACCATTACACCACCACCACCAGCCTGCACAGTGGTAACAAGGCATGATGGATCCATGTTCTCATTCTGTTTACGCCAAATTCTGACTCTAACATCTGAATGTCTCAACAGAAATCGAGACTCATCAGACCAGGCAACATTTTTCCCGTCTTCAACTGTTCAATTTTGGTGAGCTCTTGCAAATTGTAGCCTCTTTTTCCTATTTGTAGTGGAGATGAGTGGTACCCGGTGGGGTCTTCTGCTGTTGTAGCCCATCCGCCTCAAGGTTGTGCGTGTTGTGGCTTCACAAATGCTTTGCTGCATACCTCGGGTGTAACGAGTGGTTATTTCAGTCAAAGTTGCTCTTCTATCAGCTTGAATCAGTCGGCCCATTCTCCTCTGACCTCTAGCATCAACAAGGCATTTCCGCCCACAAGACTGCTGCATACTGGATGTTTTTCCCGTTTCACACCATTCTTTGTAAACCCTAGAAATGGTTGTGCGTGAAAATCCCAGTAACTGAGCAGATTGTGAAATACTCAGATCGGCCCGTCTGGCACCAACAACCATGCCACGCTCAAAATTACTTAAATCACCTTTCTTTCCCATTCTGACATTCAGTTTGGAGTTCAGGAGATTGTCTTGACCAGGACCACACCCCTAAATGCATTGAAGCAACTGCCATGTGATTGGTTGATTAGATAATTGCATTAATGAGAAATTTAACAGGTGTTCCTAATAATCCTTTAGGTGAGTGTATATATGGTCTTAAAACAGACCTGACTCTCTTCATGCAATACACAATTCCTTACATTTTGATTTTGATATTGTGGTGTCACATGATGATTGTGTGAGACTGACCGTGGGGAAATCCTCCAGGACCTGCCGGTCTTTCTCTCGGCTCTCGCTGAAGCTCCAGTCGGGCTGATAGAGGAACGAGTGGAAGTCGTGCAGCAGCGGGACCTTCTTCTCCAGCGGGATGGTCATGTCGTCTTCCACCGTGTCCAGGGCTCGAAGAACCAGGTAGAAAATACACACGGCATGCCTGAGAGAGACATGGAGGAATCAGTTAATATCCAGGGGAGCAGGGTTTGATATTAACTTTTTCACTATCCGGCCAATTTGGCTACTACTTTTTAAGTTACATGGGCCGTTCAGAACTTCTACTAGCCGGAAAAAAAGAAAGAAAAAATAAATAAACCAGATGAACTTTTTATAAAGTTTGTAACAGTTTATAAAATTTGGATTTCATACATTAATTTCTTATTCAAAGAAAGTCCTGTCATCAAGCATCTCCTCATCTTCATCCTTATCACCAAACATGTGTTTAGGTGGACAGATCAACACTGTACAAAGAACATCAGAAACATGTAGGATGCTGGGAAATAATAATGTGTTTTCTGTTCACCAAAAGCTTTTTAATCTTCGCTGTTGCTTCAATGCAAGTGAACAAGCGCGCCGTTCTTTGTTGTGTAGTGACGAGTGTGTTCAAGTGAGCAGATATGAGCAGATTCTGCGCAATACACTGTATTTAATATATCATGAGGACTCACGAGTATTTGCGCTAAATCACCGCAGATTTGACTCGTGATTTGACAGCGTTTGATTTGACAGCGTGATTTGACAATGTTAAATAAAAAATATGATCGAACTAAAATACAGCACATGCATTTAAAAAAAAAACCCAACAACAAACAGTTGTATAACATGCATGTGTATATTTAAGAAATTTGCATGTATATATATATATATATATTTATACATAATTTAGATTATATATAAATATTTTATATATAAATAACGAATGATTTTTTCTTAAATATATACATGCATGTGTGTGTATTTATATATACAAAATAATTATACACAGTGACTTCCAAAGTAGGGAAAAAATACTATAGAAGTCAATGGTGCAACACAACTGTTTTGGTTATAAACATTCTTCAAAATATCTTCCTTTGTGAAGAAATTCATACAGATTTGAAACAACTAGTGGGTGACAGAAATTTCATTTTCAGGTCTACGCTCAAAAAGTGATTAACAGATAATAATAAATAGATCAGAACTATTCCATAAATATAATTTAGTACCATAAAATGTTAAATAAAAAATGTTATCGAACTAAAATACAATTCATTAACAAAACAAACAAACAGTTGTGTGGGGCACCATTGACTTCCATAGTAGGGAAAAAAAATACAATGCAAGTCACAACTGTTTGGTTATAAACATTCTTCAAAATATCTTCATTTGTGATCAAATGCATATGGGTTTGAAACAATTGTACTCGAGGGTGACAGAATTTTTATTTTTGTGTGTACTGGCCCTTTAAGGGAAATGTTCAAGGGCATTTATATAACGTTATAGAAACAACTCTGCCCAGTGAAGAGCGTCTCAAGGCACCTAAACCCCTTATTCACTATTCCCTACGTTGTCCACTAATACTGTTCACTTGAAGGAGTAAATGAAAACGAGTGAGTTAATTGAGACAGCCGTTGAGGGTACTTCGGTTATTGCAGACTTTCGGTTATCGTTATTGCAGACTGTGGGATTGAATAAGTGCACTCAATAACGTCCACTATGGTTTCGGACACCACTACAAATGGCTGTCCCCTCAAATAGCGCCCTATTTGTGCCCCTGGATCCCAAAACCAGTCACATGTCGCACGGGTGTATTTGAGGCAATAGCTAACTAACGTTATACATTGCATGGGTCAAAATTATGGATTTTTCTTTTATGCCAAAAATCATTAGGATATTAAGTAAAGATCATGTTCCATTAAGATATTTGGTAAATTTCCTAGCGTAAATATATAAACCGTTTATTTTTGTGAGTGAATGCAGCACAATCGCGAACATCAATGGACAACTTTAAAGGCGATTTTCTCAATGTTGCGATTTTATTGCCCCCTCAGATTTTCTAATAGTTGTATCTCAGCCAAATATTGTCCTATCATAACAAACCATACATCAATGGAACGTTTATTTAATCAGCTTTCAGATGATGTATACATCTCATTTTAAAATAATGACCCATGTCACTGGTTTTGTGGTCCAGGGTCACATTTGAGGGTATAGGATTCTGTTGTTTAACTTACT
>NW_026607057.1:217500-220000 GCF_029890125.1 Rhinichthys klamathensis goyatoka | reverse complement strand
TTAAATATAGTTTATGAAGAGCAACAAACAGAACGGGTAAAAATAGCAACATTTGTACATTTTCAGGAGAAAGTGTTGTGTTTGCGTGTGCAAAACGTGACGCGCGACATCTGAACATCATCTGAACGGTTTAAAATAACGAAACCAAGATGTGTGGAGTACACACAGTACACCTGAACATAAGCTTATGTTCTCGCGATCCGCCGGACACGAGGGTCTCAAGCGTTCTCAATCAGGTCCTGTGTTTCTGCTGTGATCTGAATCGTTCACACACGTCCGATCCGATCTCGAGCTCCGGGTGCCGGATGAAGAGTCCCGGGCCTCACGCCAGGATCAGGCTGTTCCAGACGTCACTCCTGGAGCCGGAGGACCCGCCGGGAGAGAGTTTGAGGGCCGAGCCGGCGCTCGCGGGGCCCGTGTAAGGGGGAAACGCCTGGAGACACAGGACAGATGCGGGCTTACACAACAGCAGGTCATATATGAAGAAATGATGAATAACGTGTAATGCACTCCGTTAATCTGAGCTCATAATCTGCATGTATTTAAAATTAATATTTAAAATGTAATATTTAAATTAAAATATGTAACATTTATCAATGTATATATATTGTTTATTATATTCAATATATAAAAATTAATTTTAAAAGATAGAATGATATAAAAATATATTTATTATGTTTAATATTATAATTTTTATTTATAAACACATTTATATATATATGCATAATTTAATGTACTCTAATATGAGCTCATCATTTACACATAATTAACATTAATATTTAAAATATATATTAATCGATATATATATATATATTAGGAACTCCTATATTAGGAACTCATGAAAGAGAGAAAACACTGCCTAAATATATGAATATATAAAATATATTTATTATATATTATAATTAATATTTATAAACACATTTTTTTTACATATACTAGCATATATACCAGCATATACATATATAATTTAATGTAGCATACTCTAATATGAGCTCATAATCTACACGTGATTAACATTAATATTTAAAATGTAATATGTAAATAAATAAAAAAAAATACATAAATATATACAAACCCATGAAGGAGAGAAAACACTGCCTGAATATATGGATATATATTAATGCTATATTTAATATAATAAATAAGGACTCTTATTGTATAAATAACTGTATAAAATTATAAAGGAGAGAAAACACTGCCTAAATATATGGATTTATATAAAATTATTCATAATATGTATGATCACAATTTATGTATATATACATTTTTTAATTTTTTTTATGTACACTAATATGAGTGCATTATCTACATGTAATTAAACATGTACATGTAATTAATATTTATAAATACAGATATTTCATGTACTCTTGTGAACTGCATGTTCGGGGTCTTTTTGATCCCAAATGACGTTTGCTAAAAAATAAAAATAAAAGTTCTCTTTGTCCAGATGGCATGAGACTTTGTACAGTTGTTAAACACTTTCTAGATCTACAAATAAAACAATAAATTGGAATGATATCTGCTTTTATGTGCTTAAAATGGACAAAATTCCTCCTCAAAATCAGAAACACAGAAAGAAATGAAGTGGCTTAGAAACATCACTGCTTTATTTGCTCATCTGTTATTGCTCTTCAGTTCATTGCATTTTGATGTTCATGTCGTGTATTTCTCTATGTAACATCTTGTTCAGGTTTAATTCTAATCATAATGTAACATTATTAAAAAACTGTTTGTTTTTTTCAGTACAAAAATGCTACACTTTGACAAAAAGTAATTTTTATTGTTATAATTCTGATTAAATCAAATAGCATATAGTACAGCCATGTCCTGGCTAAAGTGATATTTATTACTTTTAAAACTGCATTTTCCAAAAGATGGGCGAAAATGATAGACTAACTAAAGCATGTCAAACTATCCATGTGATCCTGGATGAAAGTTAGAGATGTGGTTCTTTTATAAAGTGAATTTTACATAAAAAGCTGTTTTTGCATAAAAACCTATTTAAATTGTATTTATATAAATCAAAAAATATCATAAATCCTCCAAAAACTGCACAAATGTGGAGTTAAAAACATTAATAAATTGAGTAAAATTACACTTGTTTTATTTATTTTTGTTATAAAATTACATTGTGTTGCCTGGGCTCTCCCAGCCCGAGTGTTCTCCCCAAACGAACAGCCACAAGGGTTAACATGAACTCATGAACTCTATAAAGTACTCATAAGGTGTGTAATAAAGCGGTGTGTGTTGGAGTCTCTGACCGGCGTGTGCACGTAAAGCGATGGCGTCTCCGGCTCCGTCTTTATGGCTCTCGGCTCTTCTGTGGGACTGGAGTTCAGGACACCGGATGACCTCTGACCTTCACACACTCCTGTCAATCACAGACAGGTCACAGTCAAAATCACTAGCTGTGTACTTATGCACTTACGCACTTATGCACTATGCACTTATGCACTATGCACTTACGCACTTATGCACTATGTACTTATGCACTATGCAC
>NW_026607057.1:197500-212500 GCF_029890125.1 Rhinichthys klamathensis goyatoka | reverse complement strand
TCTCTCTATCTTTCTCACACACACACACACACACACACACACAATCTCTCTCTCTCTCTCTCTCTCTCTCTCTATCTCTCTCTCTCTCCCTCTCTCCCTCTCTCTCTCTCTATCTCTCTCTCTCACACACACACACACACACCATCTCTCTCTCTCTCACACACACACACACACACACACACACACAAACACCTCAGACTGAGCTAATCTGTATAAATGGAAACAGGACTCATATCTCAGACAGGAGGCCCCTGAGGGCCCTTCACTGCAACTGAGCGATGGATCAATGTGGACAAATGACACACACATCTTTAACACGCACACACACACACACACACACAGAGAGAGAGAGAGAGAGAGAGAGAGAGAGAGAGAGAGAGAGAGAGAGAGAGAGAGAGAGAGAGAGAGAGAGAGAGAGAGAGAAATCCTTCATCTCTCTCAGTAAACCTTTCAAACATCTGTAAGTTCCGAGCAGAACTTACTGTCAGAGTCAAACATCTGATCATGTCTATATGCATTACTGAGGTATTACAAGAGTTTCGTGTTGCACACACACACACACACACACACTGGCCTTTATTCAAGGCTGTAACCTTGAGATTTAAACACACACGAACTGCGAACAAAAGCCTGTCGCACAAATCATCCACTCAATCGGCGCATAACACACTGTTTATGACAATAACTTCAGATCACACACTGACAACACATCATCTTAGCGCGTTATGCGGAGAAACCGGCCCACACACACACACACACACACACACTCTTACATCAGGGTTCGTTATCGGCATCGATTCTATCGAACGTCATCAATGGAACCAGGAAGATTCCAAAATGTTCTTTACACTGTTTCAAAAACCCCGTTTTGGAAGCTTTAGTTTTAAAATTTTAGAGTCCAGTTTTAACACCAAAATTAATAAATAAAAAAATTAAAACTAATTATAACATGCAAAACCTCCAAAAGTAGGTCAATTATTACAAAAAACGAATGATCTGAAGCTTCTTTCAATCGTATGTTAAAGTACGGAGTCCCTAAAGGGACATATGGAAAAAAGAGATGTGATATTTTGAAATATCTCATATTTTCTTTCTCCGGCATATTAAAGTCCATCTCTGGGTTAATTTACAACAGACTATTAATAGCACGTGTTCGTGCCAAAGGTCACATGTTTTATGAAAAATATGCTTTATTTTATTTCTCAAGCAAACATAATTTCTCTTGCACACAGATTTGTGATTATGTCGCACTCTCAACAGCATAATATAACAATACATTGAATGAAAGCAGATCATGCAAATTAGTTTGTAATTAACATAAATGAAATTGCATGCGGCACAGACTTATCAATGCATTATCTTTACGTTTAAAATTATTTACAACATGATCTATTCAATAACTGCTAATTTTAACATATTTTAGTCCATTTTAATTAATTAAATTTCGATAATAAACCATCGTTTTTGTTATCGAGAATATTCTCAACTCTAACCCCGAATCATCCTTTAAATCTATTATAGAAAAAAAAACTTTATCTACTAGGCCTACCTATTATTATTTTTCTTTTAGAATGATTTTTCATTTTTTTTATGTATTAAGTTTATTATTCCTGCAATATATATATATATATATTTTTTTTTTGCAGGCGTGCATACTTTATTTATCAGAATGAATAAAAGTGTTCGCTTACAGATTTAACATAATTATCTTAATTAAACGTAGGCTACTAATAAAATATTTCAAATGACATGGTTATTATAAAATACACGCAATATGCAACAATAATTATACAGTCATGAAATAAACAAACTGATAATATATGAATATTTGCCTTATTTTTTTCTGACTCTTAAAACAATATTTAAAAGTTGGAACTATTTCACGTATTAAAAATAATTATTAGTTTCAGAATGCCTTTATTCATGTGTATCATAAGTAAAATATGAAGGATCTTGTGAGGCGAAATACAAAACTTTTATTTTATTTTCATTTTCTTAGTATATCGTGTCTCGTATGACCTAGAAAATAATATTTAGTTGTTCATATTTGAAAATATACTTATATTTATCGAATTTGAATTGTGTCTAAAGACAAACAAGCAAAATTATATAAGCAGTAAATATATATCAACACAAGTGACACTTTGCGCGAATTAAAACGGGTAATAATTAAACATTTGTCATGTATTATAAATATTAATTTATATAGCCTATAAAACGTAAGTTGCACGTGCAAATTCTTATTAATAATTAAAACATCTCGTGTCTTTTTGATAAACGTTCGGTGACGAACTCCATTATAAAGTGTATGAAAAGCTAAACAAACCCTGATTAATAAAGTTAAGACGATACAGAAAGTTTTTCAAATATGCAAAACAGTTTGTTCACATGCAGGCCTGCTAATTTACACCTGATTAAAATCATCCAATCCATAAATGCATTCATTAAAACATCTTCTCATCAACTATTTTGTCCGAGTCAAACGTGTAATTTAATAGGCTATGTAAATTAGAAACATTAGAAACAACAGAAGTCAGAAAATGCTTAAAGTGACAGCTACACATTTAGACTTTGTATAAATTGTATTATTCTATGCACGTAGTTTTTTTAATATTAATATTTTTAATATCAATTTTAATATCCTCCGCATTTTATGCAATACATAGGCTATTTATTATGACTAACTGTATATGTCGATCACTTGTAAATGTAAATAAATGTAAATTATCTGCTAACATGATTAAATGACAGCACACTTTTCCCAAAAGCTTCGCTTAAACCCCATGAAAGCACAAACTGAAGCATTTCATATCAAACGATACATTTGTAAAACACTGTCAAATGTTCTCGTGACTGGTGTAGAAACTTAAAAATTGGTAACACATTATTTTACGTACATGACAGTAAGTTATGCATAATTACATGCAATATCCAACATGTTCATTAATATTACTCAGACTTAAATGTAACAAGGACAGCTTAAAATAAAGGGCTACATTTTATTTTTTAAGGTGTCATTTTTCGTAATTATATATTTACTTAGTAATATTAAGCAACTACATGTATACTATAGGGTTAGGGTATGATTATGATTGGTTGAGGGTTAGTTGCATGTAATTATGCATAATTTACTGTTATTACTATGGTAAGTACATGAACATATGTAAAGCTACACTGTAAAATGAAGTGTAACCTGATTTTTTTTTTAAAGGAGAATATTAAAAATCGAAAATCTCTATTTTTATGTAAAGCTACAACATTTTAATGTGCAAATGATCTTTACTAAAATTGTTTGTTGATTTTTTTCTTTCCCCACCAAAAACTTAATCTTAGTTTCGGTGTTTTTAAAAAACAACAGTTCTGTAAAAAAAATATAAAAAATTGTCACACAAAACAGCTCATTATAATCATCAAATCATTATAACAAATCATTTATACAAAAAAATAACAAAACAACATACAGCAAAATCTATATTTTATATTCTTGTCTATATTCTCTCAAACTAGTTTCTGTGTCATTAACAGTTTAAGAAAGAGTACAAGAAATATATATGTAAAAGAAAAATCAAATACACAAAACTTTTTAAATGTCATCTTTGTGTTTATGTTCCTTTCGTATGTTGACATTTTCGTTCAGGTTTAAATATGTAACAGCCTAAAGTAAACTAATCTTGTCAAAACAGGTCAAATTATAAATGATCTGATTATTTTTTTTTAAATAGGAATCTTACTGGCAAAAATGCCAATAAAAAAAAAGATAACAGATTACGCTTAATTGCTTTAGATTGTTTTAAAATAATAATAATAAAGGTTGCTTTTTTCAATGAATAGCTTTTTTTTTTTTAAAGATTTATGATTCTCACCTATATTCGGGTGTCGCGCGGGTCCTCCGGTGTGCATCACGGAACCGTCGAAGTGCGAGGCCGCCCACGAGCCTCCGATGTTCGGGCTCACGTAGGCCGGGTACCCGGTGTGATACGAGCCACTCAGCCCGCGGGAACCGTAATGCTCCCGGGCGCTCGTGCTGATGTTCAGCGGGCTCGTGTACGTCGCAGTCTCCCGGGCTTGCGAGGTTAACGGAGGGCTCGCTGAGAAAGTGAACCTGGACACCGGAGAATGATGTGTGGAATGATTATAAGAGGTGTCCGCACCCGGTTGCGCCCATCCCGAGTGTCCGGACCCGGGGTTGCTCTGCTGGGGGGTCTGGAGGTATGGGAGCGCCGGGATTATCGGGGTTACCCGGGTGGGTGTCACGTACACCGGGGAAGCGGCCGCGTTATGGAGGAAACCGGGCTCGTAAGACGCGTGTCCATGGTTTGTGGTCATCGTTACACCTTGATACATGTCCACACAGGTGATCGTCCTCACCGATTATTCCACTCGTGAGTACCGGAGCATCGGCCGTTTACCCCGCGCCGGCCGAGAGCATTTTCCGGTTAACTTCTCTTCACAGAAGACAGGAGAGGATGATAAGGGTGAAAAGTCTCTGTGAAGTTTTTCACAGCACTCCTCCCAGTCTCAGTGAAGTCTCTCCCAACACTCCTCCCAGTCTCTCCGCCTCCAGGAAAGCATGCGATCCCTCAGTTCACTCACCTCCTCAGCCGCGCCACAAAATAATCGGTCATATTCCGATAAAATTCACAAATGTAAATTCCAGGGTTCTAAGCCCTACTTTTTAAATTATTTTTTTGTAAGGAACTTAAATCGCACCTGGACACTCTCCTTAGCCTACATCCAGCTCTAAAGCCCTTAATACTGTCTCACTGTGTCATTTGTATGATATTTTCCTGATTTCGTAACCTGTAATTGTACTCTCAGTTGTAGCCTATTTACCCCTGGCATTGACTATGTTCTAGCAATAATTAAAAATAAAAAAAAATATTTCGATAATGTCAACACCATCTCATGAAAGTGCGTATCTATAGCACGAATTTTATTTCTCGTGCCATTTATAGGCTACTCTAAAAATAGTTTTTGCGTGCATATGATATGCACTGCAAACCCCTTGGGTATAAGCATATTACACGCCATAAAGTGCGTATCATATGCACGCAAAAACTATTTTTAGCGTATAAATGGCATGAGAAAATAAAATTCGTGATACAGATACGCACTTTCATGAGATCGGGCTTATGTGACATTGACAACACACTACGATTCGAATCTGAAAGCATTATGATGATTGATGAATAAAAATAACATTTGTGTGTCAATTATTTATAATAACTGTGCATAATATATAGGCCTTATCTGTGCGCATATGCATTAGAATTTATTCTGAGATTTCACAAAAAAAAAAAAAATTCTATTTACAACCAAATATAGTCGTATAAAAAGTTCCACAAAGGAACATTTTATTCTAGATCTTTAGAAAGTATCTATGACATATTATAGATATTTTCGAATTAATAGGCTGTTTATATAGGCTGAATCTAAATTATTTAATTAGAATATTATTTAGCCCATGTAAACACATATTAATAGCCTAGAACGTTTGTTTGCATTAAACTATAGATCGATGACATCACTGAATACGAATAATTTGTTTTAATAATGTCTTGTTAAAACAGGCTCTACTTTTAAACGTTTTTTTTAGTATGCCTTTTATATTACAATAATTTGCAAGTAGTATTTAAAATATTCTCTGTATTAATATTGCATTTATTTTTTTTCTAATATTTATCAGTTCAGGATGAGTGACGGATATGATTGATGTCTCGCGCGTCACTGACGTCACTCGGAAGTCTCGCCGCTGTTGTTTTGTTGTTTTTTCAATGACACATTTTTAACTGTCATTTCGCTGCAAGTTATAAACAAACTTGAGACTTTTCAGAGTGTCCATTTCCTGAGTTTTACAATTATGTGCCTTCCTCGTCAATATCCACGGCACTTTCATACGAGGACACCTTGGTACACCTCAAAATCTTATTCTAAATTGACTTGTTTTAATAAAAACATCGAAGTACAAAAAAAAAAAAAAAAAAAAAAAAAAAAAAAAATTACGGAAGCGTAATTTATTTGAAGGATATTTTGAGTGGAAAATGAGGCAAAGACACTGAATTTGATTTTTGCATTGTAGATAATGGTGTCTCTCTCTCTCTCTCTCTCTCTCTCTCTCTCTCTCTCTCTCTCTCTCTCTTTCTCTCTCTCTCTCTCTCTCACACACACACACACACACACACACACACACACACACACACACACACACACACACACACACAGGATATTTCAGATAGTGAGTCCAAACCGAAGCCTGCTGTGATACAGCTTAAGTTAAGCAGGTTCTGGAATACTTGGAGAATCATCAGATCTCCTCCATATCTCTCTCTGCTTCCTCGCCGGCTCCGTCTCCATCCTCATGGCCCTGTGATCCTACTGATAAACGGGTGAAATCCTCTGCTCCTCCACAATAAAAGCCCTATATAAAAAAGCTTTGAGATGCTTTAACGGGGAATGACGTATCTGGATCTGTTATATGATGCTAACTGAAACTGCTGATGAATGACATCAATAAAGCAGAAGGCATGCACTCTTGAGAATTTGCATCATCGTAGAAACAATGCAATTCAAATCAATTTACCAAAGAGGATTATTGTTAAAGAAAACTGAATTGGTTCAGTGGTTTGTCAAGGCATGTATTTGCCAATGTGTTCTGAATGGCTTTTAGTGTGCTGCTATGCTGTTGCCACAGTATTCAGGTGGTTGCCAGGGTGTTGCTATGCAGTTTCTTGGGTTTTGAATGGCTTTTAGTTTGCTGCTATGTGGTTGCTGTAGTATTTGGATGGTTCCCATGGTGTTGCTATGCATTTGCCAAGATGTTCAAAGTCATTTTTAATGTGTTGCTTGCTATTCAGTTTTTAGGGTGTTGTGGGAGTCAAGGTGTTGTTATGCAATTTGCCAATGTGTTCTGAAGTGATTTTAGTGTGCTGCTATGTGATTGCCATAGCATTCGGGCGGTTGCCAGGGTGTTGCTATGCAGTTGCTTAGATGTTCTGAATCAAGGCATTAATATGCATTTGCCAATATGTTTTGAATGGCTTTTAGTTTGCTGCTATGTGATTGCCATAGCATTCGGGTGGTTGCCAGGGTGTTGCTATGCAGTTGCTAAGATGTTCAGAATCAAGGCATTAATATGCATTTGCCAATATGTTTTGAATGGCTTTTAGTTTGCTGCTATGTGGTTGCTATAGTATTTGGATGGTTGCCATGGTGTTGCTATGCAGTTGCCAAGATGTTCAAAGTCATTTTTAATGTGTTGCTATGCAGTTGCTAAGATGGTCGGAATCAAGGCATTACTATGTATTTGCCAATATATTTCGAATGGCTTTTAGTTTGCTGCTATGTGGTTACTATAGTATTAGTATCTGGTGGTTGCCAGGGTGTTGCTATGCATTTGCTAAGATGTTCAGAGTCATTTTGTAATGTGTTGCTATACAGTTTCTAGGGTGTTGTGAGAGTTGAGGCATTGCAATGCAGTTGTTAAATTGTTCTATTTATTGTATAATATAATTGTTTTTATACTGTTGCCAGGGTGTTCTGGGTGGTTGCTAGGTGGTTGCAACCTGGTAGTAACAACACACATCTCTTCAACGAGACACATGATTTGAGGAATCATTCATGTACGGAGCACAAATGCTGCAGAATGACACACACACACACACACACACACACACACACACACACACACACACACACACACACACACACACACACACACACACACACACACACACACACACACACACACAACTTTAACACATCACTATGAGCACTAGTAGTGATTCTTGAAAATTTACACCACTAATAAAAAACTGTTTTTATTCATCATCACCAAAGGATTTCTTTTCTTTTCATATCAATCTCTCTTTTTTTTGCTAGAAGTGATGTCTATACGTGTGTGTGTGTGTGAGGTATGTACGAATTATCTGAACGTTGAGCTCAGAAGCGCCTGTGTAATTCGTTCGGGGCCAGAGCACTGTCAGAGCGAGTATGAACGAGGTGTTTGGTGACAAAGACGAGAGCAGATAGAGGGAGAGACGGGGAGAAACGACAGAGAGAAGAGATGAGATTGTGTTCTTCCGAAGGCCATTGGGGAGGAGTGTGTGTTTGTTGGAGAACTAAACGTGTTGCATGAAGGAAAATCAAGATGGTGGAATGTGACGGTTTGAGGTGAACTAATATTACCATCATGTGCTAACCTAGAGTCCTGAAAAAAACCATACTTTTTGCAAGTATGCAAATGCAAACTGTATATTGCAATTATATTTATACACTTTTTGCATTTGGCAGGCATGCATGCATTCCTTGTATTCTTCTTAAAGTTGACATGAAACAGAAGTTGCGTTAGGCTTTTCTTTCCAATTGTGACGTATATCCGAGTGAAAGATGATGAGGGCACATGAAATAACAAAAATGATGATGCGCGTGGATAAATCATTTATAATAAATATTGCAATATTCCATAAAAAACAAGAAGAGTCGTTTTGGATTTTATGGTGATTTTAATTATGATTTTCTTTAATTATGGATGCACGATATATCGGTCACCATATCGGTATCGGCCGATATATGCTCATTTTTAATGTTATCGTTATCGGCCCGATAAGAAAATTTTGCCGAAAATATATTAAAGCCGATAAATAATGTATTATTTCCTTCCGCTGAGAAACTTCAGATGCGCTTCAACATGATGGTTTTGAATTACTTGAAATATGATCGGAATCACTTATGATAATTATAGAGTTCAGTGCAAATCTGTCATATCGGCTTCATAAAATTATTATGAGAATATTATAATTGTGTGCTTGGGACTTTTGTTTTTGTAATCAGGCTCTCAAAAATTATATAAAAATTTGGATTCAGATTTATCAGCCAATATATCGGTTATCGGCTTTCAAATATAAAGAATTATCGGTATCGGCAAAAATTTTCATATCGGTGCATCCCTAACTTTAATGCTATACATATGTCAATATTTTAACTTTAACTAACTTAAATTTGATGCAAATGCAGAGGCAAACTGAATGTTGTATTTACATGTGTGCATTAGGCAGACACTTTTATCAAAATGCATTCCTTGCATTCTTCCTAACCTGGGTTTCCTTTAATGCAATAAATATGTAGAAAGTTTAACTTTACCTAACTGTTAATTTTCCTTGCTTTTATTTTGTGATTATTTTAATTTCTTTCTGTGTAAAGCTCTTTGAATTAGTGTATGAAATGTGCTATATAAATAAACTTGCCTTGCCTTGCCAAACTTTGAGTATTTTATGCAAATGCAGACGCATTTTACATTCACATTTACGCATACATTTTTATCCAAAGCTACTTACTACATTTTATTAAGTTCATGCATGCTTTCTTCTTAACCGGGGTTTCCATCAATGCTATAAATGTCAATTAATTTAACTTTAACTTGCAGTGTATTTGCATTCTGACACATGATAACTAATTGCAAGTCTTCACCTTCATTTTAATAGCGCTTTTAACAATATAGATCGTTTCAAAGCAGCTTTACAGTGATAATAGGAGATTAAAGTAACAGACTTTGTTTTCCACTTTGATATTGATACACAACTGCACATGATATTGAGCTTGCGTAGCGAGACGCCTTTGCATTCATGGATGTTTGGCGTCATTGATGCGCTGAAGGCTGATATAAATACAGGCAGCAATATGATGCATTATCATGTGTTGATGTGCCCCTCTCTCTGATGGATGCGTGTCCCCGTGTGGCTCTGTGGAGACTCTCGGGCTCAGGGGGGGGTCGTGGCCCCACATGGCCCCTCTTCCTCTGGGTCAGAGCGCAGCCAGACCCCCTGTCTCCAGGAAGAGCATTTCAAAAGAGCATCCATCGGAGGATCAGACGGAAAACACTGACAGAACGAGACCTGGACACACAGGACAAAACCTGAGAAATGAGGAAGCGGCTCGAAACGAGTGACACTCACAAACAATCTGAAAAATGTGTTTGAATGATGATAACAACCCAAAGGAACATGTAAGGTTGCTCTTTCATTCCCACTAACGGTTCATTAAAGCTGTTTCTCCTAAAATACCTGGGAAGATAAACGAGTCAAGAGTTTAGAGTTGAATGTGATAGCAAAATTAAAGAGAAAATGTTCCCTTTCCTCTGGGATTGTGAGTAAATGTAAAAATAAGGATTCTTTTTCTGCGCATTCTTTTTTTTTTTTTTGCAAAACACAATTCTGGGGTGCTATGGGTGGTTGCCAGGGTGTTGCTAAGGTGTTATGGGCAGTTGCCAGGGTGTTACTATGTGTTCCGATTGCCATATACTGTGTTGCTAGGGTGTTCTAGGTACGTTCTAGGGTATTGCTATATGGTTACAAGGGTGTTGCTATGCATGTACTTTTTCAAACAAAAAATAATCTTAAGTGTAAAGATCTCAAACAAATCTCACCTTGCGCTGAAGATCTTTTCAGATGCAGCAGACACGTTTGTTTGCCAGCTATAGTGGGTTGCCAGGGTGTTGCTATGCAGTTGCTAGGGTGTTCTGGGTAGTTGCCAAGGTGTTGCTATGTGATTGCTGATGTATTCTATTGTCATACACTGTGTTTAGGGTGCTCTAGGTGGGTTCTAGGGCATTGCTATATGGTTACCAGGGTGTTGCTATGCAGGTACTTTTTTAGGCAAAATATAATTTTAAGTGTAAGTCTTAAAGATCTCAGATAAATCCACCTTGTGCTGAAGATCTCTTTAGATGCAGCAGACATGTTTGGTTGCCAGCTATAGGCGGTTGTCAGGGTGTTGCTATGCAGTTGCCAAGGTGTTCTGAGTGGTTTTTAGTGTGTTGCTATACAGTTGCTTGGGTATTCAGGCAAGTTGACAGGGTGTTGCTAATACTATGTGACTGCTAATGTGTTTTGTTTGGCATAGGTTCTTGGGCATGGCTATATGGTTACCAGAGTGTTGCTATGCATTTGCTAGGGTGTTCTCGGTAGTTGCCAAGGTGTTGCTATGTGATTGCTGATGTATTCTCATTGTCATACACTGTGTTGTTAGGGTGCTCTAGGTGGGTTCTAGGGCATTGCTATATGGTTACCAGAGTGTTGCTATGCAGGTACTTTTTTAGGCAAAATATAATTTTAAGTGTAAGTCTCAAAGATCTCAGATAAATCCCACCTTGTGCTGAAGATCTCTTCAGATGCAGCAGACATGTTTGGTTGCCAGCTATGGGTGGTTGCCAGGGTGTTGCTATGCAGTTGCTAAGGCGTTCTGACAGGTTTTTAGTGTGTTGCTATGCAGTTGCTATGGTATTCTGGGCAGTTAACAGGGTGTTGCTAATACTATGTGATAGCTGATGTGTTTTGATTGGTATAGGTTCTTGGGCATTGCTATATGGTTACCAGGGTGTTGCTATGCTGGTAAATTTTTTAGTCAAAATGTAATTTTAAGTGTAAGTCTTAAAGTTCTCAGATAAATCCCAACTTGTGCTGAAGATCTCTTCAGATGCAGCAGAGATTTTTGGTTGCCAGCTATGGGTGGTTGCTATGCAGTTGCTAAGGCATTTTGAGGGGTTTTAGTGTGTTGCTATGCAGTTGCCAGGGTGTTTTTTGCTAATACTATGCGACTGCTGATGTGGCATAGGTTGTTGTGGATTGCTATATGGTTACCAGGGTGTTGCTCTACAGGTATTTGTTTAGGCAAAAAGCAATTTTAAGTCTTAAATATCTCAAATAAATTCCACACTGTGCTGAAGATGCACCAGACATGTTTGACCTTTGTTTGTTTGTCGCGCTGATATGTGTGTACGTGATGAAATTAAGAGCAATCAATGCTCTGTGTGCTGTCTGAGCGTCTCTCTCAGGTACGGTTATCTGGACAGCGTCTTATCTCTCTGAGCCAATCCTCTCCGAATCAGGCCGACAGAGACCCGCGCGAGTGTCTATAGACAGAGCCAGCGCTCGAGTGTGTGTGTGTTTGATCACTGCTATCATGTGTGTGTGTGTTTGCAGAGCTGCTCTGATCACCTCATCACATCTACAAGTGTGACAGGATTGGAGAGGATTATCTGATTACAATCACATGAAAAATACCTAATGAGATCTCTTTAATATCTCAAATGTTTCTCCTACACAGAAATGAGATTAAACAGAGACTCTAGCTTGAATCTCCTACTGATAAAAAAAACTTGCCAAGATATCAAGGTCTGCAAAGAAAAACCACGAGATCTCTTTAATATCGAAGTTTTTCCCCATGACAGCAATAGGTTCAATTCAAAACAAACAAAGCAGATTCTCAAGTTTCTCTTGAGAAAAAGAGTGCAAATAACCACTTTTCCGCATCTCCAGTTTCAGAAGAGATCGCAATAATGTCTCAGATTTGCCAAGAAAGAAAAATCATAAGATCTCTTCAATAAGGCAGTCGTTTCTCCTAAAATACGGCAATGAGATTGAATGGAAAGCAAATTTCCAAGTTTCATGTTTCTCAGGGTTTTCTCCTCCAAGACACCAAAACCTTTTCCAAGATCTCTTTAATATGTCAAGATTTTTCTCCTAAAATTGAGATTTTCTGCATTCAAAAGTTCTCAGTATGCGCTCGAACATTTCTCATCAACATCTAAACAAGTCTATCTTTTATTTATCTTGAGGAATTATTGGCAAACAACAACCAAAGACAAAGTTGTTTAAATAAAGCTTAACTATGAAAGAGCGACCTGTGAGCAATAAAAGCCGTGGTTGTGTGTTGTCAGTTAGAGTTACGATGTGTGCGATGGGTTTAAGGGATGGTGTGTAACGACTTCAGTGTGTTTGTGTTGTTTTAGAGTGTGTGTAGATCAGCGCTCTCTTTGTTTTACACTGACGTTTGGTCGCAGGAACACCTGAGGCCGACCCCTGCTGAACACACAGTGACGTTACCTGTCACCTGGCCTTTAGCCAATCAGCATTCAGCAACTCCAGCCTCTGTGATTGGCTCTTTCTCAAGTCAAGTCTGTATCTGTTCTGTCATGCAGGAATTTCATTGAGGGTATGTGAAGGCACTGAGTGAGATGGAAACATGATTTTCTTTACAACTAAAATGTTATTTTTTTAAAATATTTAAGTATCAAATATTTAAGTATCAGATTTGTATCTGTTCTACAACTAATATAAAACTTAAATCAGCAGTTTAGATCAATTCAAATTTAATTCGTTACACTGTTAATTTGTACAATTAATTTAATTTGTGCATTTAAATTTAAGTTATGTTATAATATTTTATTATTTTTATGTATTTATAATTATTTTATGTATTCCAAGCTTTGGCAATATTGTATTATGTACAGTCATCCCAATAAAGCAAAAGTGATAAATGCTGATGCAAATAAATAAATTAAAACAAAATAAATCGTATTGCCATTACTATAATATGGGAAAAATATACACTCACCGGCCACTTTATTAGGTACCCCATGCTAGTAACGGGTTGGACCCCCTTTTGCCTTCAGAACTGCCTCAATTCTTCGTGGCATAGATTCAACAAGGTGCTGGAAGCATTCCTCAGGGAGTTTGGTCCATATTGACATGATGGCATCACACAGTTGCCGCAGATTTGTCGGCTGCACATCCATGATGCGAATCTCCCGTTCCACCACATCCCAAAGATGCTCTATTGGGTTGAGATCTGGTGACTGTGGAGGCCATTTTAGTACAGTGAACTCATTGTCATGTTCAAGAAACCAATTTGAAATGATTAGAGCTTTGTGACATGGTGGAAGTAGCCATCAGAGGATGGGTACATGGTGGCCATAAAGGGATGGACATGGTCAGAAACAATGCTCAGGTAGGCCGTGGCATTTAAACGATGCCCAATTGGCACTAAGGGGCCTAAAGTGTGCCAGGAAAACATCCCCCACACCATTACACCACCACCACCAGCCTGCACAGTGGTAACAAGGCATGATGGTTCCATGTTCTCATTCTGTTTACGCCAAATTCTGACTCTAACATCTGAATGTCGCAACAGAAATCGAGACTCATCAGACCAGGCAACATTTTTCCAGTCTTCAACTGTTCAATTTTGGTGAGCTCCTGCAAATTGTAGCCTCTTTTTCCTATTTGTAGTGGAGATGAGTGGTACCCGGTGGGGTCTTCTGCTGTTGTAGCCCATCCGCCTCAAGGTTGTGCGTGTTGTGGCTTCACAAATGCTTTGCTGCATACCTCGGTTGTAACGAGTGGTTATTTCAGTCACTGTTGCCCTTCTATCAGCTCGAACCAGTCTGGCCATTCTCCTCTGACCTCTAGCATCAACAAGGCATTTCCGCCCACAGAACTGCCGCTCACTGGATGTTTTTTCTTTTTCGGACCATTCTCTGTAAACCCTAGAGATGGTTGTGCGTGAAAATCCCAGTAGATTAGCAGTTTCTGAAATACTCAGACCAGCCCTTCTGGCACCAACAATCATGCCACGTTCAAAGTCACTCAAATCACCTTTCTTCCCCATACTGATGCTCGGTTTGAACTGCAGGAGATTGTCTTGACCATGTCTACATGCCTAAATGCACTGAGTTGCCGCCATGTGATTGGCTGCTTAGAAATTAAGTGTTAACGAGCAGTTGGACAGGTGTACCTAATAAAGTGGCCGGTGAGTGTATATATGTATATATAATTTATGCAAGGTGCATTTACAAAGGTAGTTTTTATTGTAATGAATTTAATTTATTCTTCCTGAATTTATTTAAAAACAATCAAAAGGAAAACTCAAAAGGAAAACAGCCAAATATATTACAGTAATGACAATGTTTAACTGGAATAAAAATAACGTCACAATTGCTTTGTGCTCTTTAAGTAAAATATCCTTTTTCAAACACATCTTTATTGCAATATAGTGCATAAAATTCCTCCTGAAATAGCATCTGCATGTTTCTGTGAGATTCATCCTGAAAGGTGATTCACTCTGAATTATTACTTACACTTGGTCTTTTTTATTGCCTGTGTTTATTTATAGAACACAAGAAGAGAGAGGGAGAGAGAGATAAAACCCTCCGATAAAAACAGGCTA
>NW_026607057.1:182500-195000 GCF_029890125.1 Rhinichthys klamathensis goyatoka | reverse complement strand
CTCGTGTAACGCATCATGTTTGAGCTTCTGCAAGAACCAATGAGGTTCATTCTCGTGTAACGCATCATGTTTGAGCTTGAGCAAGAACCAATGAGGTTCATTCTCGTGTAACGCATCATGTTTGAGCTTCTGCAAGAACCAATGAGGTTCATTCTCGTGTAACGCATCATGTTTGAGCTTCTGCAAGAACCAATGAGGTTCATTCTCGTGTAACGCATCATGTTTGAGCTTCTGCAAGAACCAATGAGGTTCATTCTCGTGTAACGCATCATGTTTGAGCTTCAGCAAGAACCAATGAGGTTCATTCTCGTGTAACGCATCATGTTTGAGCTTGAGCAAGAACCAATGAGGTTCATTCTCGTGTAACGCATCATGTTTGAGCTTGAGCAAGAACCAATGAGGTTCATTCTCGTGTAACGCATCATGTTTGAGCTTCTCAAGAACCAATGAGGTTCATTCTCGTGTAACGCATCATGTTTGAGCTTCTCAAGAACCAATGAGGTTCATTCTCGTGTAACGCATCATGTTTGAGCTTCTCAAGAACCAATGAGGTTCATTCTCGTGTAACGCATCATGTTTGAGCTTCTCAAGAACCAATGAGGTTCATTCTCGTGTAACGCATCATGTTTGAGCTTAAACAAGATCCAATGAGGTTCATTCTCGTGTAACGCATCATGTTTGAGCTTGAGCAAAAACCAATGAGGTTCATTCTCGTGTAACGCATCATGTTTGAGCTTCTCAAGAACCAATGAGGTTCATTCTCGTGTAACGCATCATGTTTGAGCTTCTCAAGAACCAATGAGGTTCATTCTCGTGTAACGCATCATGTTTGAGCTTGAGCAAGAACCAATGAGGTTCATTCTCGTGTAACGCATCATGTTTGAGCTTGAGCAAGAACCAATGAGGTTCATTCTCGTGTAACGCATCATGTTTGAGCATGAGCAAGAACCAATGAGGTTCATTCTCGTGTAACGCATCATGTTTGAGCTTCTGCAAGAACCAATGAGGTTCATTCTCGTGTAACGCATCATGTTTGAGCTTCTCAAGAACCAATGAGGTTCATTCTCGTGTAACGCATCATGTTTGAGCTTCTCAAGAACCAATGAGGTTCATTCTCGTGTAACGCATCATGTTTGAGCTTCTCAAGAACCAATGAGGTTTATTCTCATGTAACGCATCATGTTTGAGCTTGAGCAAGAACCAATGAGGTTCATTCTCGTGTAACGCATCATGTTTGAGCTTCTCAAGAACCAATGAGGTTCATTCTCGTGTAACGCATCATGTTTGAGCTTCTCAAGAACCAATGAGGTTCATTCTCGTGTAACGCATCATGTTTGAGCTTCTCAAGAACCAATGAGGTTCATTCTCGTGTAACGCATCATGTTTGAGCTTGAGCAAGAACCAATGAGGTTCATTCTCGTGTAACGCATCATGTTTGAGCTTGAGCAAGAACCAATGAGGTTCATTCTCGTGTAACGCATCATGTTTGAGCTTCTCAAGAACCAATGAGGTTCATTCTCGTGTTACGCATCATGTTTGAGCTTCTCAAGAACCAATGAGGTTCATTCTCGTGTAACGCATCATGTTTGAGCTTCAGCAAGAACCAATGAGGTTCATTCTCGTGTTACGCATCATGTTTGAGCTTCTCAAGAACCAATGAGGTTCATTCTCGTGTAACGCATCATGTTTGAGCTTCAGCAAGAACCAATGAGGTTCATTCTCGTGTAACGCATCATGTTTGAGCTTCTCAAGAACCAATGAGGTTCATTCTCGTGTAACGCATCATGTTTGAGCTTCTCAAGAACCAATGAGGTTCATTCTCGTGTAACGCATCATGTTTGAGCTTCTCAAGAACCAATGAGGTTCATTCTCGTGTAACGCATCATGTTTGAGCTTCTCAAGAACCAATGAGGTTCATTCTCGTGTAACGCATCATGTTTGAGCTTCTCAAGAACCAATGAGGTTCATTCTCGTGTAACGCATCATGTTTGAGCTTGAGCAAGAACCAATGAGGTTCATTCCCGTGTAACACATCATGTTTGAGCTTGAGCAAGAACCAATGAGGTTCATTCTCGTGTAACGCATCATGTTTGAGCTTCTCAAGAACCAATGAGGTTCATTCTCGTGTAACGCATCATGTTTGAGCTTCTCAAGAATAGGGTTGGGTACCGAAACTCGGTGCCAATAGGGAACCGGTTCCGACGTAAACGGTAGTAACCAGACCGAATAAGAACGACAATTTCGGTGCCTGACTTAATTAGGCACACACGCACACACACACACACACACATGCACAGTCTCCTCTGTCTCGCATGCGCGCTCTTGCTCGCAAGGTTTGGCTGCATTTCACGTGTAAAATTACGCGTCAGAACGCCCTCTGGGTGTGCCGATAGTCTAAATCCATATAGAATCAAGCCAATTCATTGGCTGATGACGCGGGCGCCGCCTCGACGCACTTACGTCGTCATATTATGTTGGCGCGCGCGCGCCATCTGCTCCTCAGATTTCTTTGCCGAAAAAGGAAGCTGGTCGGCAGCGCGAGGAGCTTGGCAGCATCCCGTTCCCTATTGAGAGAACATAGGTTACACCAGTAACCAGAGATGTTCTCTTTCCTAGGTTCACTCAACGCTGCGAAGCTAAGAAGCAGTGGGTTTGTTTTTGTAGGCTGCTGTATCACGTGCCGTTTGAACTGACGCGCTACAGCGATCTGTCACATTTCAAAGAGCCAAAACGTTATTTATTGTGTGAATCTCGGAAAAATATTGACAGAATCTGACAGCTGTGGATTTGTTCCATATCAAAAGTAACCTTGTCTGTCGGTGTCAGTGTCCTCTTTGTCCGCGATTTTTCTCTGCGTGAGAAAATGGATGTGTGGCGTGAGAGCGTGTGAAAAGGGTCAATTGCGTGAGTCTCACGGTCAATGCGTGAGATTTGGCAGCTCTGCCTGCTAGTAATCTCTATTAATCTCCAGTATTATTACATTGTTTGATACAATATTGTTTTATTTGATATTATGTAAATGTGAATTTTTATTTTATATTGGTTTTATTATTATTTGTATTTATATTGTTTAAAGATTTAAGTTAATATTGTGTCCAGTTTGGCCTTGTAAATAAAAGGGTGTTATTTTTTGATAAAGTGTGTGCGGTTTCGTTTTCTTAAGTACCGTTTCAAGAACCGTTTGGTACCGGAACCGTTTAAAAAATACCGAGTAGGTACTGGTATCGGATAAAACCCAACCGATACCCAACCCTACTCAAGAACCAATGAGGTTCATTCTCGTGTAACGCATCATGTTTGAGCTTGAGCAAGAACCAATGAGGTTCATTCTCGTGTAACGCATCATGTTTGAGCTTCTCAAGAACCAATGAGGTTCATTCTCGTGTAACGCATCATGTTTGAGCTTCTCAAGAACCAATGAGGTTCATTCTCGTGTAACGCATCATGTTTGAGCTTCTCAAGAACCAATGAGGTTCATTCTCGTGTAACGCATCATGTTTGAGCTTGAGCAAGAACCAATGAGGTTCATTCTCGTGTAACGCATCATGTTTGAGCTTCTGCAAGAACCAATGAGGTTCATTCTCGTGTAACGCATCATGTTTGAGCTTCTCAAGAACCAATGAGGTTCATTCTCGTGTAACGCATCATGTTTGAGCTTCTCAAGAACCAATGAGGTTCATTCTCGTGTAATGCATCATGTTTGAGCTTGAGCAAGAACCAATGAGGTTCATTCTCGTGTAACGCATCATGTTTGAGCTTGAGCAAGAACCAATGAGGTTCATTCTCGTGTAACGCATCATGTTTGAGCTTGAGCAAGAACCAATGAGGTTCATTCTCGTGTAACGCATCATGTTTGAGCTTGAGCAAGAACCAATGAGGTTCATTCTCGTGTAACGCATCATGTTTGAGCTTCTCAAGAACCAATGAGGTTCATTCTCGTGTTACGCATCATGTTTGAGCTTCTCAAGAACCAATGAGGTTCATTCTCGTGTAACGCATCATGTTTGAGCTTGAGCAAGAACCAATGAGGTTCATTCTCGTGAAACGCATCATGTTTGAGCTTCTCAAGAACCAATGAGGTTCATTCTCGTGTAACGCATCATGTTTGAGCTTGAGCAAGAACCAATGAGGTTCATTCTCGTGTAACGCATCATGTTTGAGCTTCTCAAGAACCAATGAGGTTCATTCTCGTGTAACGCATCATGTTTGAGCTTGAGCAAGAACCAATGAGGTTCATTCTCGTGTAACGCATCATGTTTGAGCTTCTCAAGAACCAATGAGGTTCATTCTCGTGTAACGCATCATGTTTGAGCTTGAGCAAGAACCAATGAGGTTCATTCTCGTGTAACGCATCATGTTTGAGCTTCTGCAAGAACCAATGAGGTTCATTCTCGTGTAACGCATCATGTTTGAGCTTCTCAAGAACCAATGAGGTTCATTCTCGTGTAACGCATCATGTTTGAGCTTCTCAAGAACCAATGAGGTTCATTCTCGTGTAATGCATCATGTTTGAGCTTGAGCAAGAACCAATGAGGTTCATTCTCGTGTAACGCATCATGTTTGAGCTTGAGCAAGAACCAATGAGGTTCATTCTCGTGTAACGCATCATGTTTGAGCTTGAGCAAGAACCAATGAGGTTCATTCTCGTGTAACGCATCATGTTTGAGCTTCTCAAGAACCAATGAGGTTCATTCTCGTGTTACGCATCATGTTTGAGCTTCTCAAGAACCAATGAGGTTCATTCTCGTGTAACGCATCATGTTTGAGCTTGAGCAAGAACCAATGAGGTTCATTCTCGTGAAACGCATCATGTTTGAGCTTCTCAAGAACCAATGAGGTTCATTCTCGTGTAACGCATCATGTTTGAGCTTGAGCAAGAACCAATGAGGTTCATTCTCGTGTAACGCATCATGTTTGAGCTTCTCAAGAACCAATGAGGTTCATTCTCGTGTAACGCATCATGTTTGAGCTTCTCAAGAACCAATGAGGTTCATTCTCGTGTAACGCATCATGTTTGAGCTTCTCAAGAACCAATGAGGTTCATTCTCGTGTAACGCATCATGTTTGAGCTTCTCAAGAACCAATGAGGTTCATTCTCGTGTTACACATCATGTTTGAGCTTCTCAAGAACCAATGAGGTTCATTCTCGTGTTACGCATCATGTTTGAGCTTCTCAAGAACCAATGAGGTTCATTCTCGTGTAACGCATCATGTTTGAGCTTCTCAAGAACCAATGAGGTTCATTCTCGTGTTACGCATCATGTTTGAGCTTCAGCAAGAACCACTGAGGTTCATTCTCGTGTAACGCATCATGTTTGAGCTTGAGCAAGAACCAATGAGGTTCATTCTCGTGTAACGCATCATGTTTGAGCTTCTGCAAGAACCAATGAGGTTCATTCTCGTGTAACGCATCATGTTTGAGCTTCTCAAGAACCAATGAGGTTCATTCTCGTGTAACGCATCATGTTTGAGCTTCTCAAGAACCAATGAGGTTCATTCTCGTGTAATGCATCATGTTTGAGCTTGAGCAAGAACCAATGAGGTTCATTCTCGTGTAACGCATCATGTTTGAGCTTGAGCAAGAACCAATGAGGTTCATTCTCGTGTAACGCATCATGTTTGAGCTTGAGCAAGAACCAATGAGGTTCATTCTCGTGTAACGCATCATGTTTGAGCTTCTCAAGAACCAATGAGGTTCATTCTCGTGTTACGCATCATGTTTGAGCTTCTCAAGAACCAATGAGGTTCATTCTCGTGTAACGCATCATGTTTGAGCTTGAGCAAGAACCAATGAGGTTCATTCTCGTGAAACGCATCATGTTTGAGCTTCTCAAGAACCAATGAGGTTCATTCTCGTGTAACGCATCATGTTTGAGCTTGAGCAAGAACCAATGAGGTTCATTCTCGTGTAACGCATCATGTTTGAGCTTCTCAAGAACCAATGAGGTTCATTCTCGTGTAACGCATCATGTTTGAGCTTCTCAAGAACCAATGAGGTTCATTCTCGTGTAACGCATCATGTTTGAGCTTCTCAAGAACCAATGAGGTTCATTCTCGTGTAACGCATCATGTTTGAGCTTCTCAAGAACCAATGAGGTTCATTCTCGTGTTACACATCATGTTTGAGCTTCTCAAGAACCAATGAGGTTCATTCTCGTGTTACGCATCATGTTTGAGCTTCTCAAGAACCAATGAGGTTCATTCTCGTGTAACGCATCATGTTTGAGCTTCTCAAGAACCAATGAGGTTCATTCTCGTGTTACGCATCATGTTTGAGCTTCAGCAAGAACCACTGAGGTTCATTCTCGTGTAACGCATCATGTTTGAGCTTGAGCAAGAACCAATGAGGTTCATTCTCGTGTTACGCATCATGTTTGAGCTTCTCTGAGAACCAATGAGGTTCATTCTCGTGTAACGCATCATGTTTGAGCTTCTCTGAGAACCAATGAGGTTCATTCTCGTGTTACGCATCATGTTTGAGCTTCTCTGAGAACCAATGAGGTTCATTCTCGTGTAACGCATCATGTTTGAGCTTCTCAAGAACCAATGAGGTTCATTCTCGTGTTACGCATCATGTTTGAGCTTGAGCAAGAACCAATGAGGTTCATTCTCGTGTTACGCATCATGTTTGAGCTTCTCTGAGAACCAATGAGGTTCATTCTCGTGTAACGCATCATGTTTGAGCTTGTCTGAGAACCAATGAGGTTAATTCTCGTGTTACGCATCATGTTTGAGCTTCTCAAGAACCAATGAGGTTCATTCTCGTGTAACGCATCATGTTTGAGCTTCAGCAAGAACCAATGAGGTTCATTCTCGTGTTACGCATCATGTTTGAGCTTCTCTGAGAACCAATGAGGTTCATTCTCGTGTAACGCATCATGTTTGAGCTTCTCTGAGAACCAATGAGGTTCATTCTCGTGTTACGCATCATGTTTGAGCTTCTCAAGAACCAATGAGGTTCATTCTCGTGTTACGCATCATGTTTGAGCTTCAGCAAGAACCAATGAGGTTCATTCTCGTGTAACGCATCATGTTTGAGCTTCAGCAAGAACCAATGAGGTTCATTCTCGTGTAACGCATCATGTTTGAGCTTCTCAAGAACCAATGAGGTTCATTCTCGTGTAACGCATCATGTTTGAGCTTCTCAAGAACCAATGAGGTTCATTCTCGTGTTACGCATCATGTTTGAGCTTCTCAAGAACCAATGAGGTTCATTCTCGTGTAACGCATCATGTTTGAGCTTCAGCAAGAACCAATGAGGTTCATTCTCGTGTAACGCATCATGTTTGAGCTTCAGCAAGAACCAATGAGGTTCATTCTCGTGTAACGCATCATGTTTGAGCTTCTCTGAGAACCAATGAGGTTCATTCTCGTGTTACACATCATGTTTGAGCTTCTCAAGAACCAATGAGGTTCATTCTCGTGTTACGCATCATGTTTGAGCTTCTCAAGAACCAATGAGGTTCATTCTCGTGTTACGCATCATGTTTGAGCTTCTCTGAGAACCAATGAGGTTCATTCTCGTGTAACGCATCATGTTTGAGCTTCTGCAAGAACCAATGAGGTTCATTCTCGTGTTACGCATCATGTTTGAGCTTCTCAAGAACCAATGAGGTTCATTCTCGTGTTACGCATCATGTTTGAGCTTCAGCAAGAGCCAATGAGGTTCATTCTCGTGTTACACATCATGTTTGAGCTTCTCAAGAACCAATGAGGTTCATTCTCGTGTTACGCATCATGTTTGAGCTTCTCAAGAACCAATGAGGTTCATTCTCGTGTTACGCATCATGTTTGAGCTTCAGCAAGAACCAATGAGGTTCATTCTCGTGTTACGCATCATGTTTGAGCTTCTCTGAGAACCAATGAGGTTCATTCTCGTGTAACGCATCATGTTTGAGCTTCTCTGAGAACCAATGAGGTTCATTCTTGTGTTACGCATCATGTTTGAGCTTCTCAAGAACCAATGAGGTTCATTCTCGTGTTACGCATCATGTTTGAGCTTCAGCAAGAACCAATGAGGTTCATTCTCATGTAACGCATCATATTTGAGCTTCTCAAGAACCAATGAGGTTCATTCTCGTGTTACGCATCATGTTTGAGCTTCTGCAAGAACCAATGAGGTTCATTCTCGTGTTACGCATCATGTTTGAGCTTCTGCAAGAACCAATGAGGTTCATTCTCGTGTAACGCATCATGTTTGAGCTTCTCAAGAACCAATGAGGTTCATTCTCGTGTTACGCATCATGTTTGAGCTTCAGCAAGAACCAATGAGGTTCATTCTCGTGTAACGCATCATGTTTGAGCTTCTCAAGAACCAATGAGGTTCATTCTCGTGTTACGCATCATGTTTGAGCTTCTGCAAGAACCAATGAGGTTCATTCTCGTGTAACGCATCATGTTTGAGCTTCTCAAGAACCAATGAGGTTCATTCTCGTGTAACGCGTCATATTTGAGCTTCTCAAGAACCAATGAGGTTCATTCTCGTGTAACGCATCATGTTTGAGCTTCTCAAGAACCAATAAGGTTCATTCTCGTGTAACGCGTCATATTTGAGCTTCTCAAGAACCAATGAGGTTCATTCTCGTGTTACGCATCATGTTTGAGCTTCAGCAAGAACCAATGAGGTTCATTCTCGTGTAACGCGTCATATTTGAGCTTCTCAAGAACCAATGAGGTTCATTCTCGTGTAACGCATCATGTTTGAGCTTCAGCAAGAACCAATGAGGTTCATTCTCGTGTAACGCATCATGTTTGAGCTTCTCTGAGAACCAATGAGGTTCATTCTCGTGTAACGCATCATGTTTGAGCTTCTGCAAGAACCAATGAGGTTCATTCTCGTGTAACGCATCATGTTTGAGCTTCAGCAAGAACCAATGAGGTTCATTCTCGTGTTACGCATCATGTTTGAGCTTCTGCAAGAACCAATGAGGTTCATTCTCGTGTTACGCATCATGTTTGAGCTTGAGCAAGAACCAATGAGGTTCATTCTCGTGTTACGCATCATGTTTGAGCTTCTGCAAGAACCAATGAGGTTCATTCTCGTGTTACGCATCATGTTTGAGCTTCTGCAAGAACCAATGAGGTTCATTCTCGTGTTAATGTCACATTGGATCACATTCCTGAATGGCTCATTTTGAGACACTGTTTCATATTTATGGGGAAAATAACAAACGGAGTGGATGGATTTTCACCACAATAGGGTGGCTGTACACACACACTGCAGACACATAAATATGTTTTAAAACAATATTTAAAAGCAAATTATAGTCCCATATTTAAAAAAAAACTTGAATCTGAATTCCAACGATGGAGTGTTATATATTTGGTCGAATCAAATGTGTATGGCTTAGTGATCTAATCGATGTTACTAAAAAAAAAAAAAAAAAAAAAAAAAATTCTCAGGGGACCAACCAGAACATTTTATTATAATATTACCCATAATCCCTTATCTGATTCCAATGACCTGATTACGAGAGAAAGATTCAGAAAGCATTTGTGAAGGACGTGCAGAATTATGGGTGAAGAGAAACGGGTTGAGAAGATATTTATTGCCGTTATTAGCACTATCACATCTTCACAATCAGGTCTTGTGTGGTTTCGGCTGGTTTGCGCTAATAATGAGGGCCTCATGACCTCTGACCTGCTGCAGTTAAACAGCAAGCCTAATAAAAATGTCGAGTCCTGACTGTATATCCATAAATTTGTTCAACTTTTAGACCCCGAGCTGCTGTATTTCAGTCTTGTGGAGTCTATATTGGGCCTTGACCTTGATGATGTAATGAAATCATCAGTCACATGACTAAAGTTCTGCTTTCCTCTCTCAACGTTGAGGACGACGCAAGAATCAGTTGTTTTGATTATCTCAGGAGACTTGATTGAGCTCTCAGTCACTTTCCCAGCTAACAAAAATATGTTCTAAGAACGTTCCCATTAAGTTATGAAAATGTTATTTAAGTTCTCTGAACGTTCAAAAACGTCACTTTTTTAAGCGTTTTAAAAACATTTTTTTGTTATGTGAACGTTAAGGGAACATGCCATTTTCTCATTATGAAAATGTTACTTTTGAATGTTCTCCTGAAACATTTAAAAACAGTTCAATAACTGTCTAAAGTTCATCAATTATGAAACCAGTTCAATTCAGCCATAAGCAGCTCTACAGACGACAATAGTGTCAATATTCAGCTTGATTTAGTTGATTTAGTTAGTCAATTATGTGCAAAATTGTCAATTATGAAAAAAAGAGATTTTCTTTCTACTGGACAGTGTTGTTATCATTAATCGTAAACTAAAACTATAAAATACATATGTCTGTTAACTGAAGTAAATGTAAAAAAAACTCAAACATATTTGATTTTTTTATCAAAGCAACAACAAATTAATTGAAATTAATATAATATAAATTAAATATATATATTTTTAAATTATTCAAGTCAGAAAGTCAACATTTTCACTTAGTTTATTTAGAAGTACTAAAACTGACTGAAAATAACTAAACTGAAACTTAATAAAAAGATAAAAAAAAAAGAAAATTGACACTTAAATCATTTAAAATAATCAGAAAATATAAAAACTAATATTTAAATAAATGTATTTAAAAATTTCTACAATACAGAGCTGCACAATTAATCGTTAAAAGATGGGAATCTCAATTCAAACACACACGCAATCTATTCCTAAATGACAGCGATTCGCCTGCGTCTGTTGATAAAGATTGTGTAATTACACCGTTACACCTGCAGTTAAAATGTTAAAATGTGTTTGTCATTGAATCATTCATTCGAGATTCGTTCAAAAACGCTGATTCATCCAGTAATCAAAGTCTTTATGAGTCATTAAATTATTCACTCAATCCATTTAAAAAATATATTAATTCGAATGAATTAACCGTTTTTAAATAGACTGCAGCAATTCATATTTAGTCAGAACCTCTAGTAATGTCTAGTAACCATGTCTAGTATGACATGTTATTTAGTTTATTTGTCTGTTCAGAATCTCCGTTTGAAATAAAAAAAATCATGAGTTTATCCAGAATCATGCAGCTCTATAATAGCATATAAATAATAATGCTGGACACACACACACAGACTCACTCACTCAGTCAGTCACACACACACACACACACACACACACACACACACACACACACACACACACACACACACACACACACACACACACACACACACACACACACACACGCACGCACGCAAAGACACACACACACACACACACACACACAATCACTCACTTAGTCAGTCACACACACACACTCACTCACTCACACACACACACACACACACACTCAGTCAGTCACACACGCACGCATGCAAAGACACACACACACACACACTCACTCAGTCACACACACACACACACACACATTCACTCAGTCAGTCACACACACACACACACACACACACACACACACACACACACACACACACACACACACACACACACACACACACACACACACACACACACACGCGCACACACACACGCGCACACACACACACACTCAGTCTCACACACACACACACACACACAATGAGAGGAAATAATAGCACAGAGGAGTGTCTCAATCCAGCAGGTCATAGAGTCTGATAAGTGAGGAAATATTCCTGTTTGTTGCGGAGCCGTACGCTCACACACACGTACACACACACACACACACACACCGTCAACAATCATACATGTCATAATAACACGCCGCTTCTGGAGGATCCTCTGGAACAATAGGGCTCCACAGTCTCAGCTCTTATCAGTCTGAGCTGTTATCCAGCCGGCCTGTGTTAGTCTAAACCCCCTCCAGCTCCACCGGACCCCTTATCAGCGGCTGACGTCAGGCTCCTGAGGGCCGAGGCGGACCCTGATAGCGCCGGCCACAGCGGGCCGGTGGGAATCGCCAAACCTGGAGCCCGGCGTCCACAACCAACCCGGAACAACCAAACCAGGAGCCCGGCGTCCACAACCAACACGAACACACCCTTCAGAAACACACTCAAGGGTTTGAAATTCACTCTTCCACCCACCGGCCGATCCGGCTACTAAATATTTAAGTTACCGGCCAATCAGAACTTTTACTAGCCAAAAAAAGAAGAAGAAATTAACCTGATTAACTACATCACAGCTTGTATATATTTATACCTAACAGGTGAAACTCGAAAAATTCGAATATGGTGCAAAAGTTCATTTATTTCAGTAATTCAACTTAAAAGCTGAAACTAATATATTATATAGAGTCATTACATGCAAAGTGAGATATTTCAAGCCTTTATTTGTTATAATTGTGATGATTATGGATTACAGATATGAAAACCTTTTCACAATATTCTAATTTTGAATTTGGGGTTTTCATAAGCTGTAAGCCATAATCATTACAATTATAACAAATAAAGGCTTGAAATATCTCACTTTGCATGTAATGAGTCTATATAATATATTAGTTTCAGCTTTTAAGTTGAATTACTAAAATAAATGAACTTTTGCACCATATTCGA
>NW_026607057.1:145000-170000 GCF_029890125.1 Rhinichthys klamathensis goyatoka | reverse complement strand
ATGTGAAGCTGATATTTTAGTCACTGGCTTGACTTACTGATGCATAAACAGTATTGAACGATTTTGAGAGAAAGATTACCTGTCTGAACTTGAACAATTACACATCAGAAAGTGTTGCTTGGTAGCTCGATCTGAGGCCAGCTCTGTATTGGCCCAAGTTGAGGAAACACTCGGTGAAATGTTTGAAAATTTCCAGAGAAAATAAACAATACTTTTGTGTTCATGTGTACATCCACACTGAGCACTGCCATGCTTCGGCTGCGCAGTTCCGCCCGGCATTGAGGGCTGGCATTATGCAAATATTTGGAGGCGTACATATTAATGATCCCGACTATTGCGTCACAGTCGGTATTGTGTGGAGAACCGACCGTTTTTCAGGGGTGTTTTTCATAAACGTGAATTAAATGAGAACGCGAAAACAGTCCAGTTTGAGATTCACTCTATGTCATGTCCATGCACTGAACTCTTGTTATTTGACTATACCAAGGTAAATTCAATTTTGAATTATAGGTCACCTTTAAATAAATAATCGTGCCACAGCTAGTTGACAATGATTTGATAAGGTCAAAGGCAATTCTAGTGATATCATACACATTTCTAGCTGCAAGAAAGAGTGCCTGAAAAATGTTGCTTGATTTGGCTTAAGTGTATATAATTTCGACTCGGACTCGAACACGGGACTCGAGACTCGACTCGGACTTGAACTCAGGTAATGGTGACTCGACTCGGACTCGACTCGGACTCTTCTTTGGTGACTCGGACTTGGACTCGGACTCGAACACTGGGACTCGAGACTCGACTCGGACTCGACAGTTGGTGACTCGACTACAACACTGACACACTCATACTCATACTCACACATACACACACACACACACACACACACACTAACACCTACACCCCCCCCCCCCCCCCCCCAACACACACTCACTCACTCACTCACTCACACACTCACTCACACGCACACACACACACACTAACACCCACGCAAAACTTTTACAAATGTCTGACTAAAAATAAAATCCATGATTAAAGTATAAATGATGTTTTGAGAACATGAGACCAGGACAGGACCGCTAGCGTTGCTGGAAGAGCGTGTCCGTGACGGGGCCAAGCTGAAGCTAACAGAACACTTCTACAATTCTAGTCTTATGCATATTTTATTCCATCCACATTGATAAAAGACTAATGACCTTCCAGAACCGTTAATGGAACTGAATATCATGACGATCATTTGCCTCAGATATCTATATTTCTTTTTTAGTTTAGTTTTAGTTATCATGCGGATGGTCACGTGTTGTGTGTGTGTGTGTGTGTGTGTGTGTGACCTGCGCCGTCACTGGACATCCATCATAGCTTATCATTCTGAGTAAACAGCATGACTGCAACACTGCAACACACACACACACACACACACACACACACACACACACACACACACACACACACACACACACACACACACACACACACACACACACACACACACACACACACACACTTAGATTTACACACTCAATTATTTGGAAATACCAGACGTGACCAGTGTGTGACTGACCGACTGTTTTAAAACATTAAAGCCAAAATTCTTCATTTCACAAATGAACAGCGCTTCAAATTCAAATCTATAGAAATATTGGGTCAATATTTCTGGACTTGTGATTTTATTTGATTATAGCTTTCAGACAGCTTTAAAATCCTCTTTACACTTTCATATTCAATGCAAAAGTCAATTATAAAGAGATTCATGTTCGCATATTCAAATTGGTATTATGCCACTTTAATTACGATGTGAAATTATAGTGTTGAACATTTTAGGATCTATAACACACTAGTTAGACACTTCCTTCATATAACGGTGATAATTATATCAATGTAAATGATTTTGCGATGTGGAAGTAAATCAGAGGCTGTTGAACAAAAGAAGCAGTGATCTTTAAAATATACATTATTATTGTAATTATTAAGAAACTTAATGATTAACATTAGGGTTACATCACTTAAAGTGTATAAAGTATAAACAATAGTGCCGGGCAACGAGTAATCGCATCCAAAATAAAAGTCTGTGTTTACATAATATATATATATGTGTGTGTGTGTGTGTGTACTATTATTTTGTATATATAAATACACACATATGCAAGTATATATTTAAGAAATATTTGCATGTATATACTGTGTTTATATATATTTATACATAATTTATATATATATTACAAGCATATGTGTGTATTTATATATACAAAATAATTAATCACAATACACACAGACACACACACACACACACACATATATTATCATGTAAACACAAACTTTTATTTTGGATGCGATTGTTTACAGGTGAAACTCGAAAAATTAGAATATGGTGCAAATGTTCATTTATTTCAGTAATTCAACTTAAAAGCTGAAACTAATATATTATATAGACTCATTACATGCAAAGTGAGATATTTCAAGCCTTTATTTGTTATAATTGTGATGATTATGGCTTACAGATATGAAAACCTTTTCATAATATTCTAATTTTTAATTTGGGGTTTTCATAAGCTGTAAGCCATAATTATCACAATTATAACAAATAAAGGCTTTGCATGTAATGAGTCTATATAATATATTAGTTTCACCTTTTAAGTTGAATTACTGAAATAAATGAACTTTTGCACCATATTCTAATATTTCGAGTTTCACCTGTATATTTTATACACTTTAAGTGATGTAACACTAATGTTAATCATTAAGTTTCTTAATAATTACAATAAAAAAAAAACATAACTTGAACTTGCAACAATGTGACACTGTTTATGGCATACTGTACGCATGCAAGAGTGTGTTAAACCGGCAGGCGGTGTACAGTAAGAGCGCAGTAAACACAGTAACACACAGAAAGACAGGGAGCGTCTCGTTGTTCAGGCTCTATCAGGCTGTTTACTGTGTTATCATGGAGTTGTGCTGACTGAAGGACACATCTGACCTCACACAGATAACACACACACACACACACACACACGCAACCGTACAACTGCAGGTCTGGAACCCTTTCATCAAACAACATAGCCCTGCCTCTTGAGAAAAGCAGTTTAATATCACTAAATCTGATGGTTCAAATTCGTTTTTTTCACAAAATAAGAATATTTTTTTTATTGTGTATACCAGCTAACAAAAATATGTTCTTAGAATGTTTCACTAATATTCCCATTATGTTATGGAATTCCATTTCGGAATGTTCATTTAAAAAAAAAGCAAAAAACAGTTTTAAGGAAACATTCCGTTTTCAAACATTAATGGAATGTTACTTTAAAAAGTGTCAGACGAACGTCCAACTGAAACACTGCATGAATGAGGCATAAATAACATTATTAAAGACTAGAGACGTTCCCTGTTAACTTCTCGAAATAACACAAACAGTCAAACGTTCGTTTTGGTTTTAATGACAAACAGCAGAATTCAAAAAGCATAATTTAACTTAAAATCTTCGAAGGAGTGGAATAATACTCAACGTCAAAGAGCTTTACCAAAACATACGTTTATAAATAAATATGCCTTTTCCACAAAATCTGTACTTTTCATTCACTGTAAATAATGTCTTCTGGCTACAAATCTAACCATAAATCTAACATAAATCGAAGATATAGAAATCATGTCTTTGGGATAATATAACACAAGACGTGATTAACGAAAGCACGAAACATCATATTTGGTGAGACAAGAAAGCTAGAACGAAACAGATGATAATTTTGGAATCAACATCCAAAATTAGTAAGAAACAAGTAAAGGAATCAATACGGCAATTATGATAAAACCCCATTTCAATTTGAATCTATAGTCATTAATAATCTTTCCATAAGGTGTCTCTTGATCTGTCTTTCGTTTGAAGTGGTCAGTGGGGGTTTGGGGGTCTGTGACCTTTGACCCCTGAGGCGTCTCTATCAGCCGGACCACCAGAGAAGAACGGCTCCTAAACCCGAGACGCACGAGTATCTCCTGTGTCCTCCTCTCTCAAACGCCCGACGAGGAAAAGCTTTATTTACACAGCGCTTTATACAATACGAGTGTTTCAAAGCAGCTTCACAGAGATAACAGGAAAATAATGCAGCAAAGTTTGTTTCCAGAAGATAGTAGCGTCACAGTCCAGCTTATAGTTCAGTGATGCTTCATTTCTGTTGTAAAAAAGTTATTAATTTAGTTCATTTCTGGAGAAAAGCGTGATGTCATCGTCCAGCTCAGTTCAGTTCTCATATAATGCTGTCAATGCAGGAGATCAATAATATTGTTGAATATTAAATTAAATGAAAACACAGATGGAATCACGGAATCCAGTCATAAAAATGTAATTTATAGTATAACGTGGAATGTTTCAGTGTTAAAGGGGCTATGTTTTTTCATGCATTTTTCAGTTTTTTTATTGCCAATGTGTGAACAGTTTGTTACTGCACAATATGTCGAAATTTCGTAAATGTATATTTCGCGATATGCATATCGCAATGGCTTGCAATAACTGATCATGAACAACAGACAGAGAGAGAATCACTCGCTGCTTTCGGCTGAAACACTTCTGTAGCTTTTTTTTCTTTTTTTTAAACGTTTTCTTTTTCTATTTTTATTATTCTTGTTTTCCACTACAAATATCTAAACATTCTTTTTTTATATATTTTTTTTATCATTATGTTTATTGAATTTTCTTAAAATACAAATATAACAAGACATTAACCAAAAACAAAAAACAACCAAAAAAAAACAAAAAACAGGATAGCTCAGATTTATATATAAAACAGGACCATACCATAATAAGGCAGATATACAAAAAGGAAAAAACAACAACATTTATATAATATATAACATGTATAAAATAATATTTCCAAAAGATGAAGAGAATGAGAAAAAAACTTCTGTAGCTTTAATAAGAATCAGGATATATTTAATTCATACAGTGAAAATAAACCCTTACGGCTTCTTCGGTCAAAAATGACCGAAATCATTTACGTTTTTTATTTTTTTATTTTTTTGCTTCATCGGAGGGGGGTGAAACTTGGTGACTTTTGTTGTATTACATATGTGATCACACAAAAAAAAAATCAAGGAGATGATTTGGATATGTTAAAGGGTCGTAAAAAAAATATGCCGACATAGGAAATGAATGGGAAATACGAAAAAATAGGAAAACTAAGAGAAACTTTTCGTGGTACAAGCTACAGATCAGCAACTGTGGAGAAAAAAAGTGTACAGCAATGAAGGGGTGACACTCTAAAACATCAAGAGTGCAAATAAGACCCCCCCCCCCCACACACACACACACACACACTTCTAACTAACCCACTGATGTCACATGGACTACTTTGATGATGTCTTTATCTCCTTTCTGGACAAGGACAGTATACCGTACACACATTTACAATGGAGGGACAGAAAGCTCTCGAACTAAATCTAAAATATCTTAGACTGTGTTCTGAAGATGAACGGAGGTCTGACGGGCTTGGAGCGACATGAGGGAGAGACATTAATGACATCATTTTCATTTTTGGGTGAACTAACCCTTTGAAAAACAAGACTTCCCATTGTAAGCCTGTGGACTGATGTTTGTGTGAAGGAATCGGGACGTTCAGTGACGCATGAAACTAATGCTTATACAATGTTCAGGATAACGTGGAAAGAGGCGTTCTGTACTGTAACGTCAGCGTCTATGCAAAGAAAAGGGTTCATTCAAACTACAGTCTCACACAGCCAGATCTATATAGTTGTTGTGTTTATTTAGGAAAGCGTGCAGATCATATTTACATATTCCTCTAAACGTCGCTCTCAGCAAGTTTGTTAACAGTAAATCAATGGAAAAGTATTTGCAACTTCTTTTTACTTCTAAGGAGGATCTCTGAGCTGAGTGAGTGAGTGGAGGCGGGGCTAATCTGCATATTCATAGAACCGCGCATACTAAATGAGGTGAGGGTGTCGAGTTACATTCAAGATATTTTAAGGCATGAAGATGATTTTTCAAGGGAAAACTTTAAATATGTGATTTTGGTGTTCAAATATGAGTTTTTTAAGGGATAAAATTGACTACAAGGGGACTTGTAAAAAATTGAAGATAAATTGCATATGTGTCATGATTCGATTAATTAAACTTGCATTTTAATTACTAAAATTGTATTTAACCATTTAAACCCAAATTGGGAAAACTAGGGCCACATTTGTCATGAGATCTGCTTACAAACCAAGTTTAGAACAGATGCATAGATCTCCATAATAAAGGCTAGATGTCTTACGGCGGAGTCTCTATCGTCATCACCGGCGGCCATCTTGTCACAGGCAAGGCTCTGTGGTGCCTGATGTAAGATGAGTGATCAGCACCAACACAAATACTCTCATCTCGCTGAAATCTTGACGGATTCACAAACGGTTTGGTTTCTTACAAACGTTATTAACGTGGCTATAATTCTGGATGATTATTTATTGATACACTTAATATTCATAAGTATGCAGTGTCATAACTACATTTCTGACGTTTATAACAAACCAAACCGTTTGAAAATCGGTAGAAAATTTAGCAAGTTATGGTTATTTAAAAAGTACATGCACCATTTAAACACAATGTTACGAGTGAGCGAGCTGCCTGTGGCAAGATGGCCGCCAGGTGTGGACTTCAACGTCCATTGGCCAGCAGCGCGGACGAGACATCTAGCCTTTATTATGGATATCTATGGTATTATGTACGTAATGTGTAATATGTTAGCGGCCCCTAAGTTAAAGGCACAATATGTAGTTTTTTTCACCACAAGAGGGCGCAGTTTCCAACAATAACACAGGCGTAGGTTGATGACGCAGTGATGAGCTGAATGATGGGACTTGCTGTCAAGCTGATGGATCTAATAATGTTTATGGATCAGTGCAAACATTCATGTTTTTAACATTACAGTGGTATGAAGCAGGTCGCGATTGCTAAAGAGACAGATATCACACGCGAGTCCCGCGGATATAAAGGAATAAGGACATTTAATTCTACCGAACTACACGCAAGTGCTGGATTACTCACACAGGTCAGTTTATTAGACGAATTAAACGTGTGAGGTAACGCAGCGCTGCTTCACTTGGTCTAACGTTACACTATCACACTAAACGGCATTTAAATGTGTGTTGAAAGTTATAATGTTATACTACGTGTTAGTTCGTTTGCTATACGAAACTAGCAGTGAGCTAGATCAACATTAGAATAACATACTGACCATATTCTAACATTTCATCATGTTGAGCTAACGTTATACATAATATTGATTTGTTTTATGTACATTTGCACACCTGTCTAATAAAGCTGTTGTGACTCGTGAAGCTCTGTCGAGTCCAAGTTAGCCGCGGACGCTAGCTCTCGGCATCTCAAAAACGCCCCGCTGATGTTGATCCTCATTTTAGTTCTCCTTGTTTGTCCCAAAGTCTGCTTGCCGTGGTCTATGTTTGAACGAAACAAGAACTGTGTGCCGCTAAACGTTACGCACTTCGCAGTTGTCCACGTCTGTCGCCATGGTTACGTCATGGCTATGGCAGTACGAGCGGAAGCCGAGGATAGCGCGGATATTGCGTCATTGACAGGCGACATTTTTTTCCGGGACGGCCACTTATTTCAAATTGGAATTTCTTTGAAATAAAAAATCTTTGGAGACTTTTGGGATATTGTAAGTACACAACTGCAGGAAATATATCACACTGTGCAAGTGATTGTTGGATATTTTATTACAAAATTCTTACATATTGTACCTTTAATAACTAATGATCGTTGTGACGGAAGTGAATCAATCAAAACTAACTTTATCAGGACAATAACTTTATTCTAGAGCTGCTGTAAAGCCTAAACAATCTGTTACTGTAATTTGGCTGTAAAGCTGCTTTGAAACAGTCTATATTGTTAAAAGCGCTGTATAAATGAAGCTGACCTGACTAATATCTCATGATGAGCGCATCTCTCCGTCACGTACCCCTCATTGAGCAGGTGTTTGTGTTTTGTGTTCTTGAGATTATCAGTGATAGTCAAAGCTGAGCCTTCGCTGACGCTCACGTACAGCGTTTATCGAAACCGTCTCAAGGTGACGAGCAAAAACACCCGATCTCACGCAGAGATGCACATCATGATGAGGCATTCGCTGAAAGATATCAATATGACCTTCTCATCAAACTCTTCCACGATCTGAGCAGCTTTTGTGGTAGAAATATTTTATGTAATGGGTATTTTCAACATTAAATGTACAGAGAAATGCAGATGCTCAGGTCAAAGGTCATATTACACTGCAAAAAATGTCTTGTTTCCAGTCCAAATATCTAAAAATTCTTAAATCAAGATACATTTACTAAAGTAGTTAAATGCCATAAGATATTAAATCTTGTTTTCTGGGGAAATAAATAAAAATGAAAAAGTGAAAAAAGTGCTTAAAACAAGCTAAATTATCTGCCAATGGGGTCAGAAAAATAATATTAATTCTATTTTCTGACCCCATTGGCAGATAATTTAGCTTGTTTTAAGCAAAAACTCACTTCATTTTTATTTATTTACCCAGAAAACAAGATTTAATATCTTATGGCATTTTACTACTTTAATAAATCCATCTTGATTTAAGAAATATTTGATATTTTGGACTGGAAACAAGACAAAAATACTAAGTAAGAACAGAATTGTTTGCAGTGTACCCCAGAAGTGCTAAACACAGTGTGTATCATGTGATTAGCTTAGAAATAATGAGGCAATTAAAAAAAAATTTCAATGCAACCGGTCATTTATTTGCGCTACATTTATTTTAATGCGCTATATTCTTAATGTAAGGCGACTATTGACTCAATTTGGTCTGTTTTTGTGCTCCTATAAAGATTTGGTAACACTTTACAGCAAGGTAAGGTTCATTAGTTAACATTACTAACAATATGCAATACATTTATTACAGTATTTATTAATCTTTGTTAATGTTAGTTAGTAAAAATACAGCTGTTCATGTTAGTTCACAGTGCATTAACTAATGATAACAAACATTTGATTTGAATATAGTGTATTAGAAAATGTTTAAATTAATATTAATAAGTGCTGTATTCATTCTTACTTCATGTTAACTAATGTAGTTAACTAATGGACCTTATTGTAAAGTGTTTAGACACAAAGCTGAGATGTCAATAATCAGAACTACTAATGACCAAAAACACATGTTTGATTGTAGGCCACAGCGTCGGATCTGGAGTCCATCTAACGAGACGAAATCTTCAGGATGTTTCAGGATGACAGAATGTGTTTGTGTAGCGGAAGAGAAGTTTAAGACGAGGAAATGGACTTTAAAAGGGACCGTGAAGGTGCAGACGGGGTTTTGGAGGACCGACGTTTCCCAGAAGCCTCTCTGGGCTGCCAACACAAACCCTGTCTGGCGGAGGAGGGACACGCCGGCGCCACAACGATTGCGAAGACGACTAATCTCTCTCGCAGTGATAATGCTGTCAAAATATCAGCCAGGATACAGCAGAGAGGAACTAGTTAAACCATGTGACCCGGGGCCACAAGAGCTGAATAAATGAGCTTTCCATTGATGTATGGTGTGTTATGGGACAATATTTGGCTGAAAATCTGAAATCTGAGGAAAAAATCAAAACATTGAGAAAATCGCTTTTAAAGCTGTGCATTTATGTTCGCGAATGTGCTGCATTCACTCACAATTATTTTTTTTTAAAATATATTTACAATGGGAAATTTACTAAATATCTTCATGGAACATGATCTTTACTTAATATTCTAATGATTTTTCGGCATAAAAGAAAAATGCATAATTTTGACCGACTCGTGACTGGGTTTGGGATCCAGGGTCACATGTTAGATTAATTTTTTATTTTTATGTGCATCTCATTTTCTCAATCAAGCAATCATTCCTTTCTATTCCTCGGTTTCATTTTGGGGTTACACTGTATTTTGATTAATTGTCCACTTTACACATTTTAACTATAATGCAAAAATGTCAACTAGTTCTCAGAGACTGTTTGGTTCGGGTTTGTAGAGTAAGTGTGTGTGTAAAAGTACAATAAATTAGTTTTGTAGTCTATTGTACTATTATCTGTAGAATAAATTAGTCTTAATGCCCAATAATATCTTGAATTTTATTTTATTTTAATACTGACAGTGGCACGTTATTTATTTGTTTATTTTAATTTCTTTCTTTTTATTTATTTATTTTCACTTATATGTGAGCGTATGCCAATAGAGTTATTTTAAATGGTAAGAATTAAAGAGAGACATATAAGTTGCTTATATAAGCATCAAATTAAAGTGTTAGCAGATATTAAGCAGACCGTCTATTAATACTCTAATGACCGGTAGTTGACATGATACTTGTAGTTCAAAATGTATCTGTACACAACAAATGAAGCAAAACACAACACAAACTTAAATGAGCAGAACTTATATTTCTGTCTTGATTTCTTTCCATTTAAAATAACTCTCAAATATGTAAAAGGAAATCAAAATATATATATAACATGCCACCGTCAGAATTAAAATTAAATTAAATTCAACAAGATATTATTGGGCATTAAGACTACTTTATTCTACAAATAATAGTAAAATAGACTACAAATAATTTATTGTACTTTACACACAAAAAGAAACCTCTGCTTATCGATGTATGAACACACAGCGACATCTACAGGAACCGAAGAGAACTGCATCTTCACGGTCACTCCTACAGGTTAAAGTACTGTTTTTATAACCTTACAAAAATTAACCATGGTTTTACAAAAAAAAAAAAAAAAAAAAAGAAGAAAAAAAAAAAAAATAATGTTAACTACAAAATAACAATTTGTTTAGATACAAAAACCATAGTTTACCTACGGTATTTGTGGTTATACAAATGGTACTCAATAACCACCCCCATTAAAAAAGGCTTTACTATAATAAAACCATGGTTAATTTTCGTGATGGTATTCAGTATAGGGACCGAATATAACGAAAACAATAAAGTGAAGGGGAAAAAAACACAAAACATGGTTTTTGATCAAACATTTAAAAATATAAAAATAAAAGTTAAACTTTTAATAATAAATAAAGAATTTTGTTTTTCTAATTTGGGCTAAATCACTTAAAAAAATAGCGAAAATCACCACAACTACATGACAAAAATTTTTCCTCGTCTGATAAACGATAAAAAAAAAAAATTGCTCAATCCATCCGCGCGCTGCATAACTTGACTAAATTAAGCTCGAAGAAGATTACTTTAAAACCATAAGAATGTCCACAAACGACAGAGAAACGATATCCTTAGGATCACTTCCAGAACATTTTTCCCATCTGGACGATAACAAAATTGACCCAATCCTAATCCAATGATTTTAAAGCGTACATAAAAAAGCGCGGGCTTTTTAAACAGGAAGTTATCGTTATATCGTGATGAGTAACGGCCAGTAACGGTCCATATTCCAGCATTTGAACAAACTCCCACATATTGGCCGATTCTCCATTCAAAAGTCATAGCAATAGCCAAACAACTAGCCAGAAAGCATTCAAAACTGAATAGCAACACTATAAAAAACACTGGAACACCTTAGCAACGCCCTGACAACCACCCACAACATCTTGGATCAAGGCGGTAAGTTTTCGCGGTTACCAAAAGGTCCTCAGAAATGTAAAATACTTTTACACTAACTATTTCTTTCAGGAAATGGACATCTAGGTCATGTTAACTTATCTATCTAACACTACAACAAAATACAAATCAGCAAAAACAAATGCATGTTTTTCATACTCACAAATTAGACATTCAAACGAGCCCGCGCCTGTAGAAGTCAGTCGCAGGTGTTTTTTTTTTTTTTAAATCGCTTTCGCGCTCTTGTTTTTTGTCCCAGCAGAGACGCCGTCTCAGCTGCACTGCATGACAGTCACATGACTCAGTGTAGCGTTTTGTTTATGTACAATATTTCTCTAGATATCGACACTCATGCAGGCGTCCTCTGATTGTAAGTAGTATTTATTTGGCTCTTGTTATAATTCTGTAATTTTGAAAGCGTCTTATGTTTTAAAACACAAAGAGGGGGCAGTAAACCGCCCTTAAACGCAGTAAATATTTAAAGGAGACCTTTCTTCTCATGTTCATATTAGATTATTACTGGATTATCATATTAAATCTATATGCAAAAATGGATTCACTAAGACCCAACCTTTATAAAATTTGTTAATTGAAGTGAAATCGACATTATTATTATTATTATTTTAAAATTTCTATTATTATTTATTTATATCTTTGAGATGTATGAAGAATGAGATTAAGTTAATTAACTTATCATTGGAACCTTATTTTGGTTTATGAATATATTATAATCGATACAATTGTACATCCTCTTTTTCATTTGTCATTCAAGATTCAAGCATGTAACTTACTTACAGTTGTGGTTCTTGCAGGATTATTAATCAGTGTAAATTGTTCTTATTTTTTTCTTATAACATATATTAATATTAAATACGTTATGATATTATATTAAATATATTATGTAGCTTCTAAAGAGCAGGCTAAATTAAAAAGTAAGATCTTTAAACTAAATATGGAACGTCTTTTATGTGGAATCATTTCTAAATAAAAATGCAGTATTCATGATTAATTATTGATTATTATTTGCAGATTCTGAAGTTGAACTTGTGATCTGTAGCCATAATAGAAAAGCTTCAGAGTATAAAGCATGTGTGGATTCCTCTGATGTCTGTGTCTCATCTGCATGTTTACTGTCTGAAGGGTCACTGATTGGACGGAAGCATCATCATCATCATCATCATGCCTCTGACAGCCGCTGTGATTGGAGGAGTTCAGAAACTGGTGCTTTACGAGACCAGAGCTGTAAGTCACATTTAATTTATTATTATTGGAGGATAAATGGATTTGAGTGAGTGAGTGGAGGCGGGGCTCATTTGCATATTCATAGAACCGCGCATACTAAATGAGGAAAGGGTGTCGAGTTACATTCAAGATATTTTAAGGCATGAAGAATTGTTTAAATTCTTCATGCGCTCTTCCCGTAACAACGACGTTGAAACACGGGAAACTGAAGCTTGACATTCTATCACAATCCTGTTGTAATTGACCGTTCGCAGGGAGTTTGATTGACAGGCGATCTGACCAATCATAATCCGCCGAATCCGCAATTTTTGTCCGACAGAGCCGTCAGGAGAGTTAGTAGATCAACATTGGAGGATTTAAACTTGAGAAACGGAGTGTACTGACGTCTTTCCGCGGTTAAAACAACATTCCTCCTGATGTTCATTCATGTTTATTTGATGCTATAAATGAACTAGAAGGAAGAGATGAACGGTTCACGAGCCGCTTTAACTGAGCGATCTGTCAGACACATTAAAGAGACACAAAACGCTATTTATTGTTTAAATTTGTTTAAAAAATTAGCACATTTGAAAGTTGAGAATTAGTTTCATATCAAAAGCAAGCTGGTCCAGAGAGGCGTGGCTTGTCGGACATAGCAACAGTAACTAAAGGGGGCGGGGCTTTGCGAACGGTCAAATAAAATCTTATGTATCATAATGCCCTGCACATAATGCACTCAAATGTATTTTCATGATCAAAGTGATTCCAGGGATCACTGCGCACTTTCAAATCCATAGTTTCACTTTATTTCGACCGGCGTTTATAACGCTAACCAATCAGAACTCGGGTACCGCCCAAAATACAGCAATAACCAATCAGAAAAATAATTGTATATTTTTAAAGTCACGACAATCATCGTTTTCTTGATCGATCGTAGTACTATTGCACATCCCTACTACTAACTCACTCAACCAGGCCCCGCCCCTTTATTCTGCGTATGAATTATTATAATGAGGAATATTGTGACGAGTTCGTTCCCGGGAGAAACTCAAGACTACAATGGAGGCGTTTCAGGAGTTCAGAAACACTGACTCTGATATAGAGAAGAACTCTCTTTTTCAGACTCAAACAGCAACATCACACACACTAAACACAGATGAACATGGACATAAAGCATAATAGGTCCTCTTTAACCAATAGCAAAAAAGCAAACTTGTGTCACGCCCACAATACTGACCAATCACAGCGGAGACGTTCCCGACAGGCTCAAGCTGAGCAACAGGACAGAGCAATAATGGGATTGTCTGACTTTTTTTCTTTTTTGTCTCAATATGCGCTCAACGGCGCTCGGTGGTCATGTGATCGAGCTGGTCATGTGATCGAGCTTTAAACTCCGCCCACTCTACAGGGCGTCCTGTTGCCAAAATAAAAACCAAAACATTCAAGAAACTCACAATAATCAGCGTTGCATTTTGTATTTTAGTAACAATGAACACAAATTGTAACAGTAACACTTTACAATAATGTTTCATTAGTTTACTACAATTATTGTTATTAGTATTAATGTTCATTTTAACATTTACTTCCACATTTAATACACTTTACAATAAGGTTTTATTAGTTCACAACATTAATATTAGTATTAATGTTTATTTTAACTTTTACTTCCACATTTAATACACTTTACAATAAGGTTTCACTTGTTCACCTGAACTAACAATGAATAATACTTTTAAATACATTCACTAATACATTATTGAAACCAAAAGTTGTATCTGACTGTTAATATTATTTAATGGAGAGATAAACTAAGAATAAACTCATGTTAACAAAATTAATAAATACTCTAACAAATGTATTGCTCATTGTGAGTTAATACATCAATTAATGATAACTAATGGGACCTTATTACACACTAAAGCAAGATGAACATGGACAAAAGCACAATATCCTCTTTATTTATTTTTAATATTTGTGATTGTGAAGTATTACTCTGCTGCTAGATGGCAGTGTTTCTCTGCCGTTAAACCGGCCTGATGTCTGGACCGCAGTGATTCTGCTCAGAAAGAGCTATTTTAATAAGATTTAATAAGTAGTTGTATAGTTTTGTGCAATCTAAGTTTGTCTAATCATTATAGGAAAGAAAATATGAATAGCTGATATAGCATGCCATGAACTGTTTTATTTAGATTAGCGTTTATAGTGGTATGCTGTAGACGCTATTTGTTTTTCCCTCCATTTTTAATCCACATTATTTTTTTATTTGCTTACTTTTTTTGCAGTTCATTGAATAGTTATTTGATCTGACTGGCTAAATTTGATTTTACGGTCGTATGTTACGTAATAGTAGCATAATTTACTGTGTGCAGACTTACAGTCAGTCCAGTCCAGTGTGAATCCACTCGGTTCCTTTAACATTACGCTGTGTTTGACCTGTCTTTTCACCAGTAAAGCACAGAACAGGACAGACTGGGCCGCTTATGAGCGCAGTTGCACATTCATAGACTGTAATAATGTGAGGACATGTTAAGACTGTCTGTCTTTATCCTCGTCCGCTGTGTTCTTCTCTCGATGTTTCCTTCTCACTGAGAGCTTTAATGTGTCTTTCCTGGAAATCTGTCCAAATAAAGAGCAAACTGTTTTTCTTTGTATTCACTCAATAACTCTTCGTTTGATAATCTTATGAGAACATGTCAAGAACATGTACGGAATATATTTCATTATGTAAAAGTATTATTTTGAATCAAATTGTCATTATTGTCTAGTAGACTGAATTTAGCATTTGAGGTATAAATGAGCAAGAGATTCTGCCAGTCCTGGGATCTCATTTATAAAACTGTGCGTAGGATCCTTCCTAAAAGTGTACGTGCGTCCGAAAGCCAAAAATGGCGTACGCAAACAAATATTCTGACTTATAAAACCGTGCGTACGCCAGAACCTGCGCAGAATTCACTTTATAAATCCCAGTCAGCGGAAGATTGTGCGCACATGCGTCTCCTCCCCGAAACAACCATATATGGAGATTATAACGCCCAAAGGGATGGATGTTTGCTTCATTTGATAGGCTTGGTGAGTGAAATTATATTCGTATTATCTTTCTGTATACTAATTTTCTTTAGATTTTCTGTCTAAAAGTGACCAAAAAGACATTTAGCTCCAGCTCACCATCGGTGTCGCCAAACTGCTCCATCTCCAAAACGTGCGTACGCACGGCTCAAAGTTTGCTTAAAGGTGCGCACATTCTCCCGTCAAGTTTGTTTTTTATAGATCACAACCTTTGCGTGGAAACTGGCGTACATACGTTTCCAGCCCCGTTTTGTGTGTACGCACGCTTTATAAATGAGACCCCAGGTCTCTCTATTGTAAGTTAAATGAATCAGATTACTGAGACTCTTTGTCTTTAATGGCTCTGGGAGCCCCTGGCTCAGTTTGAATAGTTATGCTGATTGGATTAGGATTGGTAACACTAAGAGCAGGTTCCTAATAGGGCTGTAGTCAACCAAAGAAATCCTTAGTCGACCAAAGTCTTGTCCTGCGCAACGATTAGTCGACTAAAAAAAAAAAAAAAAGACGCGATGTTTTGATTTTGATTGAACATTTTTTAACAATTTTCATAGAGCATTTATAAAACAACAACGAAAAAACATCAAAAATACATAAAACTATAATAATACAATTCTTTGAAAATTAAGTGATTTTTTTTTTTAACTGCAAAAAGTGAGGAGCTCTGTCCTAGGTCTATAGTAACATTCACAATCGCGCACCTGACCACACCACACGCTACAAAAAATATAACTGCTATCTGACAATGAAAAATCCTAACAAAAGCTCTCGTTTATACAGGCTGTATATTCTTCTTTACTTTCAAAGCTATGGGTTAAATTTTGTCCAGCCGATCTAGGAGTTTTAAAACAAACACACAAAAAAACCCAAAGAGCCTAAAAAACAATCCTAATAATAATTTTCATTTTGTTACATTATTTAGGCTATTTTCAAACGCGTCAAGTGTACAAATAAAAACATATCAAGAAAACACAATCTATTGAGTCAGCATGATAAAGCCGTTAAAGGGACTGCTCACGTCTTTTCGTGCTCAAGTTCGATTTCAAATGTAGGCGCGCGGTGTGCGCGCTCATGATGGAAGCAACGCGGTCGCGGTGCGACGCGCTCTTTTTTTTTTCCAAGTGAGTCCACGCCGCATCGAGATAAAAACATATAACGTTAGTGTATACAAACAAAAAAACCAAAACAAGTAGCGTTCTAACTGAATGAATACAGCTAAACTACCTATTAGTGAGCACGAAGCAGCAGCGCAGCCACAGGTGCGAACCGAGTGTTCTATGTGTGTGCGCTAAACTGTGGCGCTGTTACAAAATAGCCTAAATTAAAGCATTTAAAGTTGGGGATAAACCATAGGCTAATTATATTTAGAATACAGTACTATATAACTGCTTATAAAGGAATAAATATCAAGGAGTAAATCATTGAAAATTTCTTTCTATTGGTAAAAAAACAAAACAAAAAAAAAGCAACTGGTCGACCAATAAGAATGTCAGTCGATCAAGACGGCATCGACCGATTAGTCGACTAAACGACTAAAGTTGACAGCCCTAGTTCCTAAACCTGTATAGTTCATTTACATGCTTTGTTTCAGAGTGTCTCCCCTTCGATGTAACTCTTCGCCATTTAGCTCTATGATAATGTGAAGGTATGGGTGATACAATCAGGCTGATTGGATTACCATCTATACATGACACTGTTATGCTGATGAGATCAGGGCTGGGAAATTTCCGGTAACGAGCTGAATCCTGTGCTTTACATGCTTTGTTTCAGAGTGTCTCCACCTTTATGTAACTCCTCCCCCTTGTAAGGTATATGAACAGTCTGTATTTTAGTTTAGTCAGACTTGGCTAAGATTTTTGGACTACAGCGATGCAACAGCAATGAAGAATCCTGCTTAAAAGATACACCCGAGTCTCCTGGTCTTCGCTTCTGAGTTTTCAAACACTTTAGAAGAAAAAAGTTCACAACAGAAGTATAAACGTATACCATTCCGACACCATTGGTTTGTATGCGATCCATCACACCTGCACATGTATTACACACATATGGTTCTTTAATGTATATATAAAAATTAAAAAAAAACATTTTCAATGTGCATATATGCAGCTGAAACATGCCTAGTGCATCCCAAATTGTTCAACATTAACATTTTAATATAACATTATAGTCATTATGGCCTTTAGAAAAGTGTTTTTTGAGGAGGTGGTAGAGCACTATAGGCTCCTGTGGCGAGGCCTAAGCTTTTGTCCTTAAAGTATTAAAGTAAAAGTAATGTAAGGAAAAAAAATGCCATTAAGTAGTTTTGAAACCAGTACTTTTACTTGAGGAAAAAGCTTCTTAAAAAGCAACTTCTACAGTAAGTCTTTTTAAACCCTAGTATCTATACTTCTACCTGAGTTATGAATGTGAATACGTTTGACACCTTCATGTATGTGATATCGTTTTTTGAATAGAGTTAATGCATTGATGTCACTTTCCCGCGGGAACACACTCCCTAAACCGGACTGAGTGTCAGAAAATTAACAGAGTTAATAGAGGAAACTGTGAAAACACGAGTAAAACGAATGATTATCAGTTTAAACTAAAGCTTGGACTCGATATAGTGTTTCTTACAACTTACCAAAGACCCTGATCGTGGATATCAACATCCAGCAGGAGTCATGTGGAAAGCCTGATTTCCACGCCGGGGAAAACATAAAGCAAATTTGCCTGTGAACGCTTTATATACTATATGAATATGCAAATGAGCCCCGCCTCCACTCACTCACTCAGCTCAGAGATCCACTGGTTGACGATCACACGTTGATCTGATTGGTTACAAGGTCGTTTGTGACGTCAGAAACACCAGCGATTTCAAACCGTGTTTTTGAGACTGTCTTTGGTTCACTGCAGTTTTAAGGAGGAAATACTCAGCAATGCTGTCGACTTATGAACTTACACATGGTGTGTCTTAAAGCGTATTAAAAATAGACATATAAACATGGATTTTCACCATAGTGGGACGATTTTGGGATGTAATAATGTGACACTCAAATGTTTCGATAAATTTCACCCTAACGTCCATTTAAGATTTTTATACAGGAGTTTGATTTCATGTTGTTGCTTGTCAAAAACCGATATTGATTATTATTTTTCTTTTCTCAGAGGTATTTTCTCGTGGGGAGTAATAACGCTCAAACGAAACATCGCGTCCTGAAGATCGATCGCACTGAACCACGAGATCTGGTCATTATTGATGATAAGGTGAGCGCCCTGATATCAGGGTATCACACACACACACACACACACACACACACACACACACACACACACACACACACACACACACACACACACACACACACACACACACACACACACACACACACACACACACACACACACACACACCTCAGTTTCACTTTTTTAGAAGCAAGTCAACATGAAATGATGTTTGCAACCTATTTTACTTCAATAATGTGACATATTTTTGAAGGTGGGACGTGATTGGATAGAGAAAAGTGGGCGTTACATACTAAAATATCGGCGAAATATAAAAATCCCATCAATTTAAATTCACAATTGAATCTATAAGTCTCTGTACTGGTGGTTGTTCGTTAATGTTTCTACTAGAAACCAAATGGCTTTTCCAGCATATTCAAATCACTAGTGTGGTGGAAATAATATTTTGGTAACACTTTACAATAAGGTTCATTTATTAAACATTAGTTAATCTTTAATTTGTTCATCTTTGTTAACGTTAGTTAATACAAATCCAGCTGTTCATTGTGTGTTCATGTTAGTTCACAGACAAGATTTTAATAAAGCATTAGTAAATGTTGAAATTAACATTAACAAAGATTAAAACATGCTGAAGAAGTATTGTTCATTCTTAGTTAATGTTAACTAATGTAGTTAACTAATGAACCTTATTGTAAAGTGTTACCAATATTTGAAACCTTGTTTGCTCTCGAGTTAAAAATATTGATTTCTGAATTCCCCGTTTAAATGTGTCCATAGTTTTGTTCAGTGTAAATGTTTTAAGTGTGTGTGTGTGTGTGTGTGTGTGTGTGTGGCAGCATGTTTACAGTCAACTGGAAGTGCGAGAGCTCCTGGGCCGCCTGGATCTGGGCAATCGCACTAAGATCGGGCAGAAAGGATCCTCCGGTCTTTCCAGAGCCGTTTCTGCCCACGGCATTGTGGGTAAGCCTTCTTAGGACCACCAGGGAGCGAGGACCCTCTTGGAATTGCTCTGTTTATTGCCTTGCTTACTTTAAATTTTATTTAGGGATGCATGACTTATATCGGTCACCATATCGGTATCGGCCGATATATGTTAATTTTTAATGTTTTCGTTATCGGCCCGATAAGAAAATTTTGCCGATATATTAAAGCCGATAAATAATGTGTTATTTCCTTCCGCTGAGAAACTTCAGATGCGCTTCAACATGATGGTTTTGAATTGCTTGAAATATGATCGGAATCACTTCAAAAAAGGAAAATAGAGTTCAGTGGAAATCTGTCATATCGGCTACATAAAATTATTATGAGAACATTATAACTGTGTGTTTGGGACGTGGCTTTTAATGCTGAGACCAGTTTCTTGTAATCAGGCTCTCAAAAATTATATCAAAATTTGGATTTAGATTAATCAGCCAATATATCGGTTATCGGCTTTTAAAAATAAGGAATTATCGGTATCGGACAATTTTCATATCGCTGTTTCCTGGTCAGTGTTATTTTAGTATTATTTATATACTATTATTATAGTATTTATCAATATTTTGAAATTAGTTTTTCATCTAATATTTACATTTTACATTCATGCGTTTGGCGCTTCATGCATTCTCTGGGAATCGAACCCATTACTCTGGCGTTGCTAGTTTCATGCTTTACCGTTTATTTGCTGTTTATATGACTTCAGCTTTACTTCTGTTAGCGGAGTGATTTTGATGGCTTGTCTGTAATATATATTTTTTTGTCTGCACACACTCATGAAGCCGCTCTCAGACAGGGGTGTGTTTCCCGAAAGCATCATTAGCCAACTATGGTCACAAGTTCTGTCGTTATCAGCAGTTCAGCGAGTCGGTGTTTCCCGAAACCATCGTTAAAAACGAAACCGCATCGAGTTGTGTGTGTGAGCGACAGATCTCGAGCTGCAGTTAGAAGCAGTTTCTTGTTTTCATGACATGTGGACTCAATAAATCCTGATCTTGAGCAAAATAAGCAAGCGGACATTCAGTGCAACCTGTGTCTTTTATTTAGAACACATACAAATGTCATTTACGTCTTTTAGTTTGTCGAGAGATTTAAAGTGTCGTGTTTGTAGAGTGCGCGTGTGTGAACGAGCTCTAGTGTGTGTGAACGAGCTCTAGTGTGTGTGAACGAGCTCTAGTGTGTGTGTGTGTGTGTGTGTGTGTGTGTGAACGAGCTCTAGTGTGTGTGAACGAGCTCTAGTGTGTGTGAACGAGCTCTAGTGTGTGTGAACGAGTCTATGAGTGAATCTGGAAATAAAGCAAAATAACTGAGAAAAAATAGAAATATTCCTCAGATGCATGTCTGTGATTTATAGCAAAGCATCTAGCGTTAATTTGATCTCAAACAGATTCATTAACAGTAGTTATTACTCCACACGTGCGTGACATCATTAACTAACGTGTTTGAACGACCAATTTGCGACAATATGGTTTCGGGAAACAGTCGTGACTAGCGATTTCTTCAACGACGCATCGCACTTTAGTAGTGAAGCACGAGTTACGGTGTTGTACGAGAAACACACACACACCAGACCGACTCCTGTCACGCTGAATCAGCGTCGCGTCACATGATCCCGGTCAGCACTGTGAGGAACTGGGTGATGGTCTCCAGGTCATGATCTAGTTCCTCTGACACCGATCTGGTGAAATATCAATCAGTTTGAGTCGGGTTTGTCATCAAAACTGTGTCTTATGCAACCTCGATTCCCCTGTAACGACCGCTGAGGGAGCCGAGCATCGTGGAGCAATAAGAAGTGAGAATTCAGTGCACATCAGAACACTGTGTGCTATGTGTTTATGACACACCTGATAGATCGGTTTGTGTGATGTGAAACAACAGTCATGACAAACACAGCGTTTGAATACACCCTCGCGTCTCAACATTAGAGTGCTCTACCTCTGAAATACCTCAAACTGTTTACTGTATGCTTAAATTATGCTTCTAACATCGTTCTTTAGTCCGTGATGTTGCTGTTTGAGTCTGAAAAAGAGAGTTCTTCTCTATATCAGAGTCAGTGTTTCTGAACTCCTGAAACGCCTCCATTGTAGTCTTGAGTTTTCTCCGGAGAACGAACACGTCACAATATTCCTCATTTAACCCTCTGGTGCTCTTCTTCGCGTGTCGGTCAAATTAATTAATTTTTTTATTTAAATTAAATTAATGTACTTTATATTTTAATAATATTTAATATTTTGTATTTTTAGGGGAGTTTATGGTACTAAATTATATTTACGCTGTATTTATAATCCATTTATTCACTTTTTGAGCGTAGAGCTGAAAATTTAATTTCCAACTTAAACTGTGGTGAATCTTGAATGCTTTAAAGCACAGACTGAAGTTTGGTCTCTTTTCAAACGTTTAAAAAGTTGAGTAAAAAAAAAAAAAGTTACAATTTTACGTTTATTGTTATGAAAAATGTGCAAAAATACTATTTTTAATTTTTATATGAAATATAAATTTTCAAAAACATGTTTTCTTCTAAAACTCTGAGAAAATCAAAGCCGTAAGTCTAAACAAGCTGTTAAAAATTTGAGCTTTCAGTCAGATTGTTTGAATTAAGTCATGATAACGAGAAAAACTAATTACATCACAATCGCGAGAAAACGACTTATGTCGAGATCACGAGAAAATTAAGTTGTGATAACGAGAAAATGACTTTTGTTATGTCGAGATTACGAGAATATTAAGTTGTGATAACGAGAAAATAACTTTTATTGCCGAGATCACGAGAAAAGTAAGTCGTGATAACGAGAAAACGACTTTTGTTATGTCGAGATTGCGAGAATATTAAGTTGTGATAACGAGAAAACAACTTTTATTGCCGCGATCACGAGAATATTAAGTTGTGATAACGAGAAAACAACTTTTATTGCCGAGATCACGAGAAAAGTAAGCCGTGATAACGAGAAAAAAACTTTTATTGCCGAGATCACGAGAAAAGTAAGTCGTGACTCGTGATAATGAGAAAACAACTTTTATTGCCGCGATCACGAGAATATTAAGTCGTGATAACGAGAACTTTTATTGCCGAGATCGCGAGAAAATTAATTCATGATAACGAGAAAACAACTTTTATTGCCGAGATCACAAGAAAAGTAAGTCGTGATAATGAGAAAACAACTTTTATTGCCGACATCACGAGAAAAGTAATTCGTGATAACGAGAAAACAACTTTTATTGCCGACATCACGAGAATATTAAGTCGTGATAACGAGAAAAAAAACTTTTATTGCCGACATCACGAGAAAAGTAAGTCCTGATAACGAGAAAACAACTTTTATTGCCGAGATCACGAGAAAAGTAAGTCGTGATAACGAGAAAAAAACTTTTATTGCCGACATCACGAGAAAAGTAAGTCGTGATAACGACAAAAAACTTTTATTGCCGACATCACGAGAAAAGTAAGTCGTGATAACGAGAAAAAAACTTTTATTGCCGACATCACGAGAATATTAAGTCGTGATAACGAGAAAAAAAACTTTTATTGCCGACATCACGAGAAAAGTAAGTCGTGATAACGACAAAAAAACTTTTATTGCCGACATCACGAGAAAAGTAAGTCGTGATAACGAGAAAACAACTTTTATTGCCGACATCACGAGAATATTAAGTCGTGATAACGAGAAAAAAAACTTTTATTGCCGACATCACGAGAAAAGTAAGTCCTGATAACGAGAAAACAACTTTTATTGCCGACATCATGAGAAAAGTAAGTCGTGATAACGACAAAAAAACTTTTATTGCCGACATCACGAGAAAAGTAAGTCGTGATAACGACAAAAAAACTTTTATTGCCGACATCACGAGAAAAGTAATTCGAGATAACAAGAAAACTACTTTTATTGCCGACATCACGAGAAAAGTAAGTCGTGATAACAAGAAAACAACTTTTATTGCCGACATTACGAGAAAAGTAATTCGTGATAACGAGAAAAAAAACTTTTATTGCCGACATCACAAGAAAAGTAAGTCGTGATAACAAGAAAACAACTTTTATTGCCGACATTACGAGAAAAGTAAGCCGTGATAACGAGAAAAAAAACTTTTATTGCCGAGATCACGAGAAAAGTAAGTCCTGATAACAAGAAAACAACTTTTATTGCCGACATCACGAGAAAAGTAAGTCGTGATAACAAGAAAACAACTTTTATTGCCGACATTACGAGAAAACGACTTTTGTTATGTCGAGATCACGAGAATATTAAGTCGCCATCAGTAAAACGAGAAAGTAAAAAATAATAACTTTTAGGGATTCCATACATTAGCTGGGATGGCGCTAAATAAATAAAAATGAAACAAAAAACCCCAAACTAATGCAGTTAACCGAGATCTAGTGTGATTTACTCTTGTCTCTGGTGTCTTTCAGGTTTTGTGCGGTTTCTGGAGGGTTACTATATTGTGTTGATCACGAAACGTCGTAAAATGGCTGACATCGGCGGCCACTCTATTTATAAGATTGAAGACACGAGTATGATCTACATTCCCAATGACTCGGTGAGAGTCACACACCCTGATGAAGCCCGGTGAGTCCGTTTACACTCAGACATATTTAATAATAAGCATTAGATGTATTGAGAGTGACCAATAAGGTTATACGGATTTGGTCACATGATGATATCATATTAGATACACACATTTCTAAGGCCTCTAAATGATCACCCTGATCTGTTTAGACTTTTATATCTGGTATAATTATACAAACGTTTCTGCTGTCAAATCTGCTCTGATTTTATCAAGTAAACGTAGGAATAACTTATAGATTGTTAGTAATATTTCAACTGCAGTGAAGCAGCTTTACTTGATTATCCATCACCATTTATTAGAAAAATCATGAGTATCAAATATGATCATCAGGCTTTTGAGGAAGGTTTATTTGTTCATCTCTCAATCATCATTGT
>NW_026607057.1:122500-137500 GCF_029890125.1 Rhinichthys klamathensis goyatoka | reverse complement strand
TGAGTGAGTGAGAGTGAGTGAGTGAGTGAGTGAGTGAGTGTGTGAGTGAGTGAGTGTGTGAGTGAGTGAGTGTGTGAGTGAGTGTGTGTGAGTGAGTGAGAGTGAGTGAGTGAGTGAGTGAGTGAGTGAGTGAGTGAGTGTGAGTGAGTGAGTGAGTGTGTGAGTGACAGAGTGAGTGTGAGTGTGTGATTGAGAGTGAGTGAGTGAGTGAGTGAGTGAGTGTGTGAGTGACAGAGTGAGTGTGAGTGAGTGAGTGAGTGAGTGAGTGTGTGTGAGTGAGTGTGTGAGTGAGTGAGTGAGTGTGTGAGTGACAGAGTGAGTGTGTGTGAGTGAGTGAGTGAGTGAGTGTGTGAGTGAGTGTGTGAGTGAGTGTGTGAGTGAGTGAGTGAGTGAGTGAGTGAGAGTGAGTGAGAGTGAGTGAGTGAGTGAGTGAGTGAGTGAGTGAGTGAGTGAGTGAGTGAGTGTGTGAGTGAGTGAGTGTGTGAGTGACAGAGTGAGTGTGAGTGTGTGATTGAGAGTGAGTGAGTGAGTGTGAGTGAGTGACAGAGAGAGGAGAGAGAGAGAGAGAAGCCATGATCTCCATGAACTCTTAGATTTTCTTCTTTGTTTGCTATTTTGAGAAAAGAAATATACCGAAAATCTACAAAATCTAGAAGAATACCACATACAGACGTGAACTTTGATGAAAAGAACCCAGAAAATACAGCTTTTTTATTTTTAAACACAAATAATCAACGCAGAGGATCAGAAGATCAGACTTCTAGCAACAGGCCTGCTGGAAAATTGGAGGGAAAGTTTAAAACTGGAAAAGAACCACCGATTCACAGAGGGAGAAGCAGTGAGTACGACTAAAACTGCTCTGGAAATCTTTTTTTCGGCTTGTTTGCTTATTTTTCCCAAATATAAGGGCATAAAATTGATCTTTAAATATTTTTATAAGCTAAAAATGCTAAAAAGCTAAAGCTATGGCTAGCCCACACTCTGGCATTCCTCAATGTATCAATTCAACTTAGGCAGAGAGAATCAGCCAATCAGAGCAGCAGCTGCAATCAGCCCACTGCCATATGCAGATGAGCTCCCCCCTCACCACCATACAGTATCCCTCTGAGGTGAAATCTGACACCGCAAGAAAAACCTACAAGCAGAAACTTCTGACAAACAACCCTGAGACTCTGTTTGCAGACCTGTTCAAAACAGGAGAAGTCTGCAACCTCATTTTCTTCTCCGATCACCCCAGAGCCTGGCATAAAGCCATCGTCCACCATTACCCCTCTGTAAAGAAAGAAGGCATCTGTAATGGCTGGAAAATCAAAATCAGAGAGCCAAATGACCCTGACAGCACATTAATAACTGTGAACATATACAAAAATGGCACAGTCATGATACAGGGGGACCTGAAAACATTTCAGGCGGACTACAGAACAATAGGTGATTTTGTGATACATGAGAAAGCAGTACCATCTGAAAGCTTGTCATCTGATCAGAATCCACCGAACAGCACCTCAGATCTCAGATCCACTCCTGCAGAAACTGTTGAGCACAGCTCACCCTCCCTGCTCAAAGCCATCCCTCTCCTACAGGAGCACTTCACCAAGCTGGAGATGGAGATGGTGCAGCTCAGAGAAACTGTGCTGAGACAGCAGCAGTCAGACACATGTGCAGCTCATACTGAACTCCAGCAGAACATCGAGCACTTAACACAGAGACTGTCAGCCCTCACACAGCAGACGAGAAAGCTGCAGACAGAGAAGGACAGCTATCAGTGTGAGCTGACCGCACTGAGACTACAGCTGGAGGACAGAGAACAGTCCACAGCAGAGATGAGGCAGCAGCTGAGAGAGATACAGGAGGAGAGAGAGCAGCAGAGCGGTGAGATCCAGGCCCTGAGAGAGCAGCTGAGAGAGCTCCTCCTGGCCAGAGAAGAACCAGAGCAGACCCACAGAGCTCCAACACTGCCCTCCACCCCAGAGTCGCCGAACACAGGGAGTCAACACCCATCCGTCAGCGCAGAGAGACCCGTCCCAGACCGCTCACAGCCATCACAGCGCCCCCTGCCAGACTCCACAGCACAGCAGCACCAGCCCTCGTCTCACAGCAGCCCAGCACCAACCAGCACAGAGGAACCTGAAATAGCTCTACTCATCGATTCAAACGGCAAATTCATCGATGTAAAGAAACTTTTCCCCCAACACAGAGCTGTTAAATTTTGGTGTCCCACCACTGACAAAGCCCTGGAGCTCCTGACAGAGTCCCAGCTAGGCCGGCCCAGCCACATCATTATCCACACGGGCACCAACGACCTGCGGAGCCAGCAGGACCGAGTGTCTGACTCCCTCAGAGCTGTCGTGGAAAAAGCTAGACAAACTTTCCCCAACTCTAAAATCATCCTGTCCACTCTACTCCAGAGGAGAGATTTCCATCCCAACACAATAAATAAAATAAATTCCAGCATCTCTAGACACTGTGCCCTTCTACCCAACGTCCACTTGGCCCATCATCCAGACCTGGACACTGAATGTCTATACGACCACGTCCACCTTTATAAGAACCTGGTACATATCCTTGCAAAGAGACTCAAAGATGTCACTCTAAACAGGACCAACCAGACCAGCCCCAGGTGGAGCAGAACCAGCCCTAACCCAGGCAATCCATCGAGACACACTCCAGCAAACTACACCCCAGCGCACAGCTCATCTAGAGCCCCGAGCGGAGCAGCACACCGAGCCGCAGCACCCAGGCAGGATCCCTACAGACCGAGACCGTCCTACAACAGCCCCACAGCTCCAGCAGCTGAAGCCCGTTCACAGCAGAGCCCGGCCCGGCCCGGCCGACCGAGCTACGCCCAAGCTGTCAGCGGAGGAGCAGATCCAGCCAACACTGAACTCCACGACATACAACACATGCTGAGTATCATCTGCTCTCACCTGCTAACACACAGTGGACAGTGGTAAAAAAAAAAAAAGACCTAAGTCTGTGGTATTAATGTACATTTAATAAGGAATTGTTAATGTTTTGAGTTCCTAACACAACTTTACTTCCATCATTCATAGCTTTAATTTAATCTAATCTAATGTAATTTTGCATCTTTTCTCTTTTCTCAAAATAGCAAACACACCATACACATTATTTTAAAAGTTTATGATGAAATCACTTAGTTTTTCTACGTGGAATATTCAAGGTCTAAACTCCTAAGTTTTTGGCTTAAAAAGTAGAAATTCTGATTTTATGAAAGAACTTCAAGACCTAGATGTCATCGTCCTACAGGAAACCTGGTGTAGAGGAGATGCGTTCACTGGCTGTCCCTCAGGATACAGAGAAATAATATTACCATCAGTCAAACTCACATCAGTCACACAAGGGAGAGACTCGGGAGGGATGATCATATGGATCAAATCTGAACTAGCCATAGAATTAATAAAAAGAGAACAGCACCACCTGTGGCTAAAAATACAAAAAGGAATGATATCAGCATCTAAGCCGGTTTTCCTTTGTGCAATTTACATTCCTCCCCTCGAGTCTCCGTATTTCCAAGAGGAAACTTCCCAAAACATAGAGAGAGAAATCAGCCATTTCCAGGCCCAGGGAAATGTGCTGCTTATGGGTGATTTAAACGCCAGAACAGGAGAAGAACTAGATTTTTTAGAATCGCACGGTACCAGATTCATCACTGGCAATAACGACCTGTACCCTTCTTACCCTAGCAGGCAAAACTGCGATGAAACCGTGAACGCTCACGGACGGCAGCTCCTGCAGCTCTGCCGAGGACTGGCTCTGTACATCGTCAACGGAAGACTGCGAGGAGACTCGCTCGGCCGATACACCTACAGCTCAGCTCTTGGTAACAGCACAGTAGACTATGCCATCACAGATCTAGACCTGTCCTCTTTGAGAGCATTCACAGTCAAACCCTTAAAACCTTTCTCAGACCACAGCCAAATCATCCTCTATATAAAGCAATCTGAAACAGCACCCAAACCAATTAAGACTCCATATCAAATGAGCAAATTAATGTCTTTCAAATGGACTGAAAACAGTGGCACTAATTACAGCACTGCCATTGAATCTCCAGAAATACAATCCCTCATACATTCATTCCAAATACAGGAATACCCTAAAAATCAATTCGGCATCAATCAAGAAGTACAAGATCTAAACAACATATTCTACAAAACAGCACAAAAAAGCAATTTGTCAATTGTCAAACCAAAGAAAAAATATTTAGATACAGACAAATGGTTTGATTTGGACTGTAAGGCTCTGAGAAAAAACCTAAGAAATTTATCAAACCAAAAACACAGACAACCAGATAATCCGGACCTCCGCCTTCTTTATTGTGAGGCATTAAAACAATATAAAGCCACACTCCGGCGGAAAAAAGCACAGTTTCTGCAAAACCAGTTTGAAGAAATTGAAAAATCTATAAACTCACACAAATTTTGGGATAAATGGAAATTGTTATACAAACCAAATCGAGAAGTTCTGGCAATCCAAGATGGGGAGAAGTGGAAAAACCACTTCCAAGAATTATACAGCCCAACTGAAATTCAAAATTATAAACAAAATGAAATAATTAATAAACTAGACAATTTGGAAAGATCAATTAAAGAAAATCAAAACCCTTTAGATTTCCCCATAACAATGAAAGAATTGGAAGAAAAATTAGGAGTCCTTGAGGCCAAGAAAGCCTGTGGTGTCGACAGCATCCTGAACGAGATGCTGAAACACACAGACCGAAGCTTCAGACTGGCCATGCTAAAACTGTTCAATGATGTTCTGTGTGTAGGGTTCTTCCCTGAGATCTGGAACAAGGGCCTCATCAGCCCCATCCACAAGAACGGAGACAAATTAGACCCCAACAACTACCGAGGCATCTGTGTGAACAGTAACCTGGGGAAGGTCCTCTGCAGCGTCTTAAACTCCAGACTTTCAGACTTCCTTATGAAGCACAATGCCTTGAGTAAATGCCAAATTGGCTTTCTTCCAAAATGTCGCACATCCGACCACATTTTTACATTACAAACACTAATTGACAAATATGTACATCAAAACAAAGGACAAATTTTTGCTTGTTTCATTGATTTCAAGAAAGCATTTGATTCAATCTGGCACAAAGGATTATACCTAAAACTTATCGACAGTGGAATAGGGGGGAAATTTTATGATTTGATCAAATCGATGTACACAGCCAGCCAATGCGCTGTTAAAATTGGAAACCAAAGAACCGAGTTTTTCCCCCAGGGGCGCGGAGTGAGACAGGGCTGCAGTTTAAGCCCCACCCTCTTCAACATTTACATCAACCAATTAGCCGATACGTTAGAACATGCTCCCTTTCAAGGTCTCACTCTACACGACACCGAGATCAAGTGTCTTCTCTACGCAGACGACCTGGTCCTCCTGTCGCCCACTAAAGAGGGGCTTCAGGACAGCCTGGATCTGCTGGAGGATTACTGTCAGTCCTGGGCCCTGACCGTCAACCTCCAGAAAACTAGAGTCATGATGTTCCAGAAACGCTCCAGATCTCAGGGACCAACACACACATTCACACTATCACACAGAACCATCGAGAGCACAAAAACATACACTTACCTCGGCCTGAAAATAACTCCAACTGGCAACTTTACTTTGGCTGTGAATGAACTCAAAGAGAAAGCTCAAAGGGCTTTCTATGCCATAAAAAGATCCATCAAAATTGACATACCAATCCAAATTTGGCTCAAACTTTTCAAATCAATAATTGAACCAATTGTTTTATATGGCAGTGAAGTGTGGGGTCCTTCTATCAAATTTGATTTTTTAAATTGGGAAAAACATCCAATTGAAACTCTACATTTAGATTTCTGTAAACGAATACTCAAAGTCCAAAGGAAAACACCAAACAACGGATGCAGGGCAGAATTAGGCCAATACCCTCTCCTTCTAAACATCCAAAAAAGAGCCATCAAATTCTGGAAACACCTAAAAACAAGCGACCCCAACACATACCATTACAAAGCCCTAAAACACCAAGAGCTGAGCGTAGCGAGGAGTCCCCTGTGCCAGCGGGTGCTGAGACTGACTGGGCTCTCTCCTGCAGAGATCAGCTCGCCTCAGCACACACACACACTCACACACATTCGGCCCGCACAAATTATCACCACAGAACAAGACAAGTACATCACCCATTGGACAAACACCATTAAAAACCAACACAAACTGGAATGTTATTCGGCACTAAATCGAGAGTACACTGTTGCGAACTACCTGAGCACAGTGAGTGATGTGAGACTCAGGAGAACCCTGACGATGTACAGACTCAGCGAGCACAGCCTGGCCATAGAGACGGGCCGGCGCAGACAGACCTGGCTCTCCCGTGAGGACAGACTCTGCCCGCACTGCACCCTGGGAGTGACGGAGACCGAGCTGCACTTCCTCACGGAATGCCCAAAATATGAACATATCAGAGACCACTATTACCCCAAAATTAATCAAATATTTCCCCATTTTAACACCCGTAATCCAACCCAAAAACTCCGTTTCATTCTTGGCGAAGAAGCCAAATGCTCAAATATAGCTGCAAAATTTGTAGCATCCTGCCATATCCTGAGGGACGACCAGAGACCAGCAAACATCCAATAAACACACACACACTCACAGCCTAAGACCTACACAGTACACACACACTCACAGCCTAAGACCTACACACATGTATATGTTCAATTCCAAGTTCATTGTTCGTTTGTTTTTTGCTTGTTTTTGTTTTGTACAGAGATGTTTTCTAAATCCTTTATATTTTATTTATTAATCTTTGTTTATTTTATTATTATGGTTTTATGCTATCAGTATTATTATTTTGTGTACTAAATGTTCTAAATCATTTTCTATGTTGTTTTGATGCTTTGGCAATACAAAATGTATTTTTTTGTCATGCCAATAAAGCTTTCTGAATTGAATTGAATTGAATTGAGTGTGTGAGTGACAGAGTGAGTGTGTGAGTGTGTGAGTGTGTGAGTGTGTGAGTGAGTGAGTGAGTGAGTGAGTGTGAGTGAGAGTGTGTGACTGAGTGAGTGAGTGAGTGAGAGTGTGTGAGTGAGAGTGTGTGTGTGAGTGAGTGAGTGAGTGAGTGAGTGAGTGAGTGAGTGAGTGAGTGAGTGAGTGAGTGAGTGAGTGAGTGAGTGAGTGAGTGAGAGAGAGTGTGTGAGTGAGAGTGTGTGTGTGAGTGAGTGAGTGAGTGAGTGAGTGAGTGAGTGAGTGAGTGAGTGAGTGAGTGAGTGAGTGAGTGAGAGTGAGTGAGTGAGTGAGTGAGTGAGTGAGTGAGTGAGTGAGTGAGTGAGTGAGTGAGTGAGTGAGTGAGTGAGTGAGTGAGTGAGTGAGTGAGTGAGTGAGTGAGTGAGTGAGTGAGTGAGTGAGTGAGTGAGTGAGTGAGTGAGTGAGTGAGTGAGTGAGTGAGTGAGTGAGAGTGAGTGAGTGAGTGAGTGAGTGAGTGAGAGTGAGTGAGAGTGAGTGAGTGAGTGAGTGAGTGTGTGTGAGTGAGAGTGAGTGAGTGAGTGAAAGTGTGAGTGAGTGAGTGTGAGTGAGTGAGTGAGAGTGTGTGAGTGAGAGTGAGTGAGTGAGTGAGAGTGTGTGAGTGAGAGTGAGTGAGTGAGTGAGTGAGAGTGAGTGAGTGAGAGTGAGTGAGTGAGTGAGTGAGTGAGTGAGTGAGTGAGTGAGTGAGTGAGTGAGTGAGTGAGTGAGTGAGTGAGAGTGTGTGAGTGAGAGTGTGTGTGAGTGTGAGAGTGTGAGAGTGTGAGAGTGTGAGAGTGTGAGAGTGTGAGAGTGTGAGAGTGTGAGAGTGTGAGAGTGTGAGAGTGTGTGAGTGAGTGAGTGAGTGAGTGAGAGTGTGTGTGTGTGTGTGATGGCAATGGAAGCTTGCTGTTCGTCACTCATGATGTGTGTTGGAGAGTTACAGTAACACAGAGTTCTTCAGTTGTGCGTCTGTAACCGCTGACGTGTGTAACATGAGACGCCGTTTGCGTATTAGTGTCCAGTTTAAGTCTGAAGCATTACTGGGCTGCTTTTATTGAGTTTTTAACCTTGGCAGTACCTTGGTATTCTACCATGTAGATTTGATTACATTGATAATAATCATAAATGATCATTACGTGAGCATCAGATCATCATATTAGAGTGATTTCTGAAGGATCATGTGACACTGGAGTAATGATGCTGAAAATTCAGCTTTGATCACAGGAATAAATTACACTTTACTGTATATTCACATAGAAAACTGTTATTTTAAATTGTAATAATATTTCACAATTTTACTGTATTTTTGATCAAATAAATGCAGCCTTGATGACTGTGAGCAGAAGAGACTCGTTGAAAAACAATAAAAAAAATCTATCTTTCAACCATAAGTGCATCCAAATAAATACATTTTCATACCATGAACTAATTCAGATTAAACTTGACCTTTTGTTGTGTTTTGGGCAGTTTTAGTTTTTTACATTAATTTTATTTTTTACATTTTTTACATTACATTTTACATTAATTTTTGTTTTTATCCACAGATATGTGAGAATATTCCAGAATGTGGATCTGTCCAGTAACTTCTACTTCAGGTGAGTTGTCGTTTCAAGCCCTTTTGAAAGCGTATCTTACCCATAATGCCTTGCCCTCGCGTAAACTTCTCATATCACTGAGATAGAAGTGGCCTTACTTGTCCTTTCCCCCCTCGCTTCTTTTCATTAATCTGGCTATAACGTTTCCTGCATGAAAATGGTCTTTGATTTTAGAAAAGAAGCAGCTGAAATAGCTTTTCCTCACATATTGAATAGATGTAAGGTATTATTATTTAAAAAAAATTATGCATATTTTTTTAAATTATCTAAATTTTAAAATTAAGTTATTTTTTTCCCAACCCCCAAAGAATTTCAGACTTTAATGAGACCTTCATCTATTAATTTCTGGACGGTTAAAAAAAAAGAGAGAGGAAAAAATATATAAATATAAAATGTATATTTATTTTATCGTACATATGATTTTATATTTTATAATATATTTTATATATTATTTTATATTTATGTTTAGATTTAATTACATTTATTATATTGTATTTAGCATTTTATTTCATAATTTATTTTGTATTTTATTTTGTATTTTTAGATTTAAATTTTTATTATTATTATTTTTATTATTTTTATTGTATATACTATTTTTTTATTTATTTAATTAATTAATTAATTTATTTATTTACTAAAATATAATTAAATTAACAATTGAATTTTCAAGTCTCGAATGTCTCAAATCCGGCTATTTTGGACCTTTTTTTGTGTGTCTTTTCTTGTTATATTCCAGTTATTTGAAAACATGTTCATCAAGTCTGGAAAGAACAATATAATATCATTGATCTGCTCCAGATGACGTGACCCTTTGACCTCTGACCCTCAGTTACAGCTATGACCTGAGCCACTCGCTGCAGTGTAACGTGTCGCTGCTCCAGATGACGTGACCCTTTGACCTCTGACCATCAGTTACAGCTACGACCTGAGCCACTCGCTGCAGTGTAACGTGTCGCTGCTCCAGATGACGTGACCCTTTGACCTCTGACCTCTGACCATCAGTTACAGCTACGACCTGAGCCACTCGCTGCAGTGTAACGTGTCGCTGCTCCAGATGACGTGACCCCTTTGACCTCTGACCTTTGACCATCAGTTACAGCTACGACCTGAGCCACTCGCTGCAGTGTAACGTGTCGCTGCTCCAGATGACGTGACCCTTTGACCTCTGACCTCTGACCATCAGTTACAGCTATGACCTGAGCCACTCGCTGCAGTGTAACGTGTCGCTGCTCCAGATGACGTGACCCTTTGACCTCTGACCATCAGTTACAGCTACGACCTGAGCCACTCGCTGCAGTGTAACGTGTCGCTGCTCCAGATGACGTGACCCTTTGACCTCTGACCTCTGACCATCAGTTACAGCTATGACCTGAGCCACTTGCTGCAGTGTAACGTGTCTCTGCTGCAGATGACCTGTGACCCTTTGACCTCTGACCCTCAGTTACAGCTATGACCTGAGCCACTCGCTGCAGTGTAACGTGTCGCTGCTCCAGATGACCTGTGACCCTTTGACCTCTGACCTTTGACCATCAGTTACAGCTACGACCTGAGCCACTCGCTGCAGTGTAACGTGTCGCTGCTCCAGATGACGTGACCCTTTGACCTCTGACCTCTGACCATCAGTTACAGCTATGACCTGAGCCACTCGCTGCAGTGTAACGTGTCGCTGCTCCAGATGACCTGTGACCCTTTGACCTCTGACCTTTGACCATCAGTTACAGCTACGACCTGAGCCACTCGCTGCAGTGTAACCTGTCGCTGCTCCAGATGACCTGTGATCCTTTGACCTCTGACCCTCAGTTACAGCTATGACCTGAGCCACTCGCTGCAGTGTAACGTGTCGCTGCTCCAGATGACGTGACCCTTTGACCTCTGACCATCAGTTACAGCTACGACCTGAGCCACTCGCTGCAGTGTAACGTGTCGCTGCTCCAGATGACGTGACCCTTTGACCTCTGACCTCTGACCATCAGTTACAGCTATGACCTGAGCCACTTGCTGCAGTGTAACGTGTCTCTGCTGCAGATGACCTGTGACCCTTTGACCTCTGACCCTCAGTTACAGCTATGACCTGAGCCACTCGCTGCAGTGTAACGTGTCGCTGCTCCAGATGACCTGTGACCCTTTGACCTCTGACCTTTGACCATCAGTTACAGCTACGACCTGAGCCACTCGCTGCAGTGTAACGTGTCGCTGCTCCAGATGACGTGACCCTTTGACCTCTGACCTCTGACCATCAGTTACAGCTATGACCTGAGCCACTCGCTGCAGTGTAACGTGTCGCTGCTCCAGATGACCTGTGACCCTTTGACCTCTGACCTTTGACCATCAGTTACAGCTACGACCTGAGCCACTCGCTGCAGTGTAACCTGTCGCTGCTCCAGATGACCTGTGATCCTTTGACCTCTGACCCTCAGTTACAGCTATGACCTGAGCCACTCGCTGCAGTGTAACGTGTCGCTGCTCCAGATGACGTGACCCCTTTGACCTCTGACCTTTGACCATCAGGTACAGCTATGACCTGAGCCACTCGCTGCAGTGTAACGTGTCGCTGCTCCAGATGACCTGTGACCCTTTGACCTCTGACCCTCAGTTACAGCTACGACCTGAGCCACTCGCTGCAGTGTAACGTGTCGCTGCTCCAGATGACCTGTGACCCTTTGACCTCTGACCCTCAGTTACAGCTACGACCTGAGCCACTTGCTGCAGTGTAACGTGTCTCTGCTGCAGATGACCTGTGACCCTTTGACCTCTGACCCTCAGTTACAGCTATGACCTGAGCCACTTGCTGCAGTGTAACGTGTCTCTGCTGCAGATGACCTGTGACCCTTTGACCTCTGACCCTCAGTTACAGCTATGACCTGAGCCACTCGCTGCAGTGTAACGTGTCGCTGCTCCAGATGACCTGTTACCCTTTGACCTCTGACCCTCAGTTACAGCTATGACCTGATCCACTCGCTGCAGTGTAACGTGTCGCTGCTCCAGATGACCTGTGACCCTTTGACCTCTGACCCTCAGTTACAGCTACGACCTGAGCCACTCGCTGCAGTGTAACGTGTCGCTGCTCCAGATGACCTGTGACCCTTTGACCTCTGACCCTCAGTTACAGCTATGACCTGAGCCACTCGCTGCAGTGTAACGTGTCGCTGCTCCAGATGACCTGTGACCCTTTGACCTCTGACCCTCAGTTACAGCTACGACCTGAGCCACTCGCTGCAGTGTAACGTGTCGCTGCTCCAGATGACCTGTGACCCTTTGACCTCTGACCCTCAGTTACAGCTACGACCTGAGCCACTCGCTGCAGTGTAACGTGTCGCTGCTCCAGATGACCTGTGACCCCGGAGACACCGGTGGAAGACAGGACAGCTTCGACATATTTGAGGAGGAGGGGCTTCCCACGCAAGGTGTGTTCAGATTGCATTGCATTCTCTTTTTATATTATTTATTTTATTTAATTTTAAATATAATTTAAGTAAATGTATTAATTTAGTAGTTTTCATTTTTTAAATTATTTCTTCATTTATTTGTATTTTATTTTTTATTTTATACCCTTCTGCAAAATACAGTTTAAAATCTACATTTTAATATATTATTTTATTTTATTTCATTTTATTTTTATTTTAAACTCTTCTGCAAAATACAGTTAAAATCTACATTTTTTTTATTTTTTTTTATTTTTTTATGTCTCAAGTCTGGCTTGGTTGGGCCATTTTTGTTTATTTTCTTGTAATAAGAAAAGGACTCGAGTTATTTATCATCGTTTAATCGTCAAGCTGTTGTGTTTTGTCACAAACGGTGTTTGTTTCAGTTGTTCACGGCTTCAGTAACGAACCCTACGCTAAGTATGTGTGGAACGTCAGTCTGTTGGAGAAGGTCAAGGACATCGTGCATCCTGATTGGCTGTTGTACATCATCCACGGATTCTGTGGCCAATCCAGTATCCTCTCATAAATTGAGTGTGTGTGTGTGTGTGTTTCACTTTCTTCTATAGGGGTATATTGACTTGTGCATGAGTTGAGATGCTGTTGTCGTCACCGTGACCATCTGGCCGGGGTCTATAGTGCATACGGATGTTCTCATGGTCCTGGTTCATATAGATGAACGCCTCTAACCTCACAGTCTGTGCCCGTTTCATATTAATGCACACGCATGTGTGTTAGTAACTGTGTGTGTGTGTGTGAGAGATGATAAACATAGAACAGCGTCCATAAACTAAAGCAGGTGCGCACAGTGTATTCTGCTTTGTTGATTCATCATGGGAAATATGTAGTTTTGCAGTTGCTTTCCACACACCATGATGCAAAAAAATAATTTTCTTTGTATTTTTTATTAAATTTCCATATTATTATTTTATTTTTTGTTTTATACCCTTCTGCATAATACAGTTAAAACATACATATTAGGGATGGCCCGATACCGATACTGGCATCGGGGATCCGGCCGATACTGTCCTAATATACTCGTACTCGTACTCATAAAAATTCGCCGATACCACGCACCGATACCACGTACATTTTGCAAAACGAAACTGGCCGCCGCGAGTGCTTTGTCGAGGTGAACTGAGGCATAGGAAAGTATAATGTCGGCGGTTTGGGCTCATTTCAAGATAAGGGGTGATGACAACAGCAAGGCAGACTGTGAGTTATGTTCAGCTAAGGTGTCGAGAGGAGGGAAAGAAAGTACATCGTTTAACACCAGCAATCTAATTAAACATCTGAAGACGCATCATAGATCTGATGGCCGAGCGCGCGCGCGGGCGGTAACTCACTCTGTGTGTGCGGGTTACGGGAGAATAAAACGATTCGCGGGACTCCCGCAAACTAGAAATATCTATGAATAAAACATAAAAACTAAAAGATTTTTATTCATCTCTTGCAGAAAAGCAACAAGAACAACTACAACAAAATAGAAACGATTTACAGGCCAGAGTTTCTATTCATAACATGGTTACAGCGTTGAGCGATGTAGCCAATCACAGACATATGTGTTGATTTCTGGAACGCAATGGCCAATCAGAAGCATTTAAGATAGACTCCCCTCACCGCTCAAAACTGACTTTTTTGTTCAGTGCTGAATTCTGTATGCTGGCAAATCCTCTAATTATAACAAACAAAGTGTGGATATTATGAAAGATTGATTGTGCAGTCAGCTTCATTGATAATAACAGAGATGTGTGAGATCGCGATGAACTGTCAGCTTTTAGGATTTATTAAGGAAGCGCACTTTGCGCGCATTCAGTCATGCCAGACCATGCACGCAGTAGCCTGCTTGCTTTTATGTTAAATTAACAGTGGTTTGTGTGTTAATACATTTATTATTTTAATAATTTTTTATTTATTTTTAGACTTGTTAAAACAAGCAGAGAAGAAAATAAAAACAGTCTTCTAACCTGTGTTCTAAAATAGTCGTCTTCTTTTCTGGGAGCCTATAGTTACTTTTGCGGTAGAAATATCGGTATCGGTACTCGGTATCGGCAAGTACACAAATGTAAATACTCGTACTCGTATCGGTTTGAAAAAAATTGTATCGGGCCATCCCTAATACATATTTTATTGCCTTCTGCAAAATACAGATAAAACGTACTTATTAATGTTATTTTTTATTATATGCCCTTCAGCAAAATACAGTTAAAACATACTTATTTTTTTATATATAATTTTATTATATTTTCCCCTTCTGAAAACAGTTAACTTTTTGCTGTCTACTTTTTAATGTAATTTAATTAAACTTAATATTTTACATTTAAAAAAAAATACTTCTTCAATCTTCAAAATATAGTTATAACTTTTATTTTCTGCAGCATATAAACCCTAATTTTTAATGTAATAACAACATTTTGTTTCATTTTATTATATTTTTTTCTCTTGCTGAATACAGCTAAAACTTTTTGCTGTCTACTTTTTAATGTAATTTAATGTAATATTTTTCATTTATTTTTATTTTATTTTATAACCTTCTGCATTTTATTTTATTCCCTGCTACAAATTGCAGCAAAAACATTTTAATTATTATTTTAAATTTTTATTTGATTTTATTCCTTGATGCAAAATGCAGCAAAATTATTATTATTATTTTATTTTATTTTAAATTTTAATTTATTTTTATTTCCTGCTGCAAAATACAGCTGGTCGGATCTGGGTTAGAGGGTTAGAGGGTTAGAGGGTTAATCGGCTCTGATATTGACCTGTTATTTCTCCTGTTCCACAACCCATCCTGACATGACCTGTTTCCCCAGAGAGTTCATGAGGGTCAAAGCTGGAGAAAAAAGCTAAAGAAACACAAAGAGAGAAATACTCCCCTGGAGAAAGTCTGGCGCTGTTGATTGCTTGTGTCGTTGTAATGGTTTCTCCCACTTCCCCCTGACGAGCCCGTACCGGCGGTCAACGAGTTCATGGATGCCAGAGGCATTATAGGAGAACGATAT
>NW_026607057.1:112500-115000 GCF_029890125.1 Rhinichthys klamathensis goyatoka | reverse complement strand
GAACCCTAACCCTAACCTAACAGTCTACTAATACTCTAATGAGAGTTAGTTGACATGTAGTTGCAAAGTTACTTAGAATGTCTAAAGTGGACTATCGAAATAAAGTGGAACCGAGTTTTCTTTCACCTCTTCTTGTACTAAAATTATTTAAAATGTTTAAATTGGTAAGACTTAAAGGGATAGTTCCCCCTAACATGTAAACTCTGTCAGTAATGACTCTCCCTCGTGTTGTTCAACCCCGTCAGACTTTCCTTCATCTTCGGGACACAAATGAAGATATTTGTGATTAAATCTGAGAGCTGTCTCACTCCTCCATAGGCTTCTATTGTAGTTGAAACTTGCCGGAACAGAAAGTTATTAAAGACATTGTTAAATCGCATCACACACATGACCAGCGTCGGCCAATAGTGAGCCTACTTTTTTTGGCTAATTGAACTAATCCTAATAACCCCAATCCACACATAAACATCATGCTGGCCTCGTTTTTCAAATCTGTTCGACAGTTTTATCCTGTGGGTTATATCAGAAATGACACTCGAATACTCAAAGCTCTTAGTTAATGTGAATTATATATGATTTTCTTAATTTCCCGATTCGTAATCCTCTCATCTTTCTAATTCGTTATGCAATTTGCCAGACTCAATGCCCTTCCGTCTGACAAAGATGTGTTTGTGATTTCTGTAATTACTGTAGGTCAGTTTGTTATAGGCTCAAAACACCGTTCGCACAAACAGCTTCAACATAACATTGATTTTCTGCTGAACAAAAACTGGAGAAAGGGAGTTACGCAAGGCTCAATGCTTGGCCCGCTTTTATTGATTGTTTGTGTGAGATAATGAGTCGTGAGTTTTCTCTTTCACTGCTAGCTTGCATCACGCTGCCATTTCCATGAGTTTTGTCTGACCTGCTTCAAGGACTTTTCAGTGAACAAGGATTTGATTACGCCGACTCTGAATATGCTTTGTGTGGCGTTAATGAATTCGTGTAAAAGGGAGATTTGTGTATGCAAGAGAACCTCGCTCTAATAACCTACTTCTAGAAGTGTGTTGTGTGTTGTGCTCGAATCTGTTTATAGGTTTGTAACTGGATTGTGGCGGACTTATGACCCACATAGTGGCTCACGTCATATTCTTATGGAAGCCCATTTTAATATGAGATAAAACCTCAAATTATGAGATACTAAGCCATATAATTATGATTAAAAAGTCAAAATTGTGTCATTATGCCTTTTTATAGTCAGTTATATTCTTGATTTGACTGCAGATGGGAACTAATCTTGAACTGAGTTGATTTGAATAATGACATTATTGTCTTATATAGAGCTGCTTTATAGCTTAATCAAATTTTTTTCATAATTGATGATTTTTTTTTTTTTTACATTGACTGTAATGGAACTCAAATTAAAAATGACACTCGTCTTTTTAGAGCTGATTTATAGCAGAAATTAAATTAGTCTCATATTTGATGTTCGCATATACAATTATTACTGTGAAGCTGCTTTGAAACAATCTGTGTTGTATTAGAAATAATTCAAGTTCTTGACTTTTTATCTCAGAAGCTCATGATAATGACTTGGTGTCTCCTAATTTTTTGACTTTGTCATAATTATGATTTTTTATGTCATCTTTGTGTGGTGGAAATGGGCTTCCATATATTAATATTAATAATAATGATTCTGTAGATTTATTTTGAAATGATTGTTTTGGAAATGTCCCCCCTTTGTTGGAAATCAAGCGTTTAATGTTGTTTATGTGTCTATGTGGCGTTTTTAATACGCTTTAAGACAAACCATGTGTAAGTTCATAAGTCGACAGCATTGCTGAGTATTTTCTGCTTAAAACTGCAGTGAACCAAAGACAGTCTCAAAAACACGGTGTGAAATCGCTGGTGTTTCTGACGTCACAAACGACCTTGTAACCAATCAGATCAACGTGTGATCGTCAACCAGTGGATCTCTGAGCTGAGGGAGTGAGTGGAGGCAGGGCTCATTTCCATATTCATAGAACCGCGCATACTAAATGAGGCGAGGGTGTCGAGTTACATTCAAGCTATTTTAAGACATGATGAATTTATATATGTCCTTTAAGTTTTAAGGGATAAAATTATTGACTACAGGGGGACTTTAATGTCTTTAATGAGAACAATTGAGAAAAAATGGTGGCTAAACGAAAGAAAATCAACAACTTTTCAATAAATAAAGTTGATTGAATTATTGTCTCTGGCATCAACAGGTCTTTACCAACTTTAAAAGACATGATTCTAACAATATATTATATTATATTATCACACACACAGCTAAATAGTGTTTTATAGAGTTGCGAAGTTGTACTGAATGGAGCCTTTTTATAAGCTGAATTTTATTAAATGCTTCATTATGAACTGTATCTGCCATGAAAATATTACAACTTTTTATCCAGACATCAATGGCGTATTGGTCATTATAGGTGTTATCAATCATTTAGTTGTTGTTGCTAGTTTGAGTTGAGAAATACACATTTCA
>NW_026607057.1:25000-107500 GCF_029890125.1 Rhinichthys klamathensis goyatoka | reverse complement strand
CTTTGTGAAATCCAACATTAGCCGGCACATCTTGGACCGAAGAAAGAAAAGGCAGCTAACAACAGTGAAGGTTTGTATCAAATGTATAATGTCATTGCATCTCATGCATCATGTCAAATAGAGCAAGTAGTGCTTCATTGTCTCAGAAACACAGCATTACAGCAAAGGGGAGCAGTTATTCATTAACATTGCAGACAGCATGTATACTGTATTATAGTAGGGATGGGCATTTAAAGCAAAAATATTCAAAGATCGCTGGATATAGGCCTAGGCTATTATTCGAAAATCGCACCCGTGTGACGCTTAAATATACGTTAAAAAACTTAAACATACGTTTAATTTATATACGTTTAACCCCTTACTAGTCTGCCCCAATTTTGGCAAGTGATGCATACATGACATACCCAAAATAAAAAGGTTGCTGCTCAGAAGTCATTCTGAATAGACACATAACCAACATATATTTAGAAAGCCAACCCTTGAGAGTTTACATTTCAAGACTCAAAATTAACCAGACTGTTATTAATATTGAGATATATAAGCTCAAACATAGAAACAAAAACAACAAATATTAAGAATATATTTATTAAATGTATAAAAATATTATGTGAATTTAGGATTGCAACTTATAACCACAACTAAAACATGGGGATTTTTTAAAGACAATCATCCCGCACATCCTATTCAATATTCTATAATAAAATCATCGAATATTCGAAAATCGTGACTCATCCCTAATTAATAAAGTATTTCAGTGCAAGTGGATAACATGACAAGTAGCAAAAGGCAGTGCAATATGTGTGTAAGTGGGGTCAAATGTTGATAGCAAATTTAAAAATAAAACAAATAAACCAATGTAGCAGCATCATAGTGTAAACTACCAGTGTATTTGTGCAAGAGTCAATCAGCTGCCCTTAGGTTATTGGAGGGTGGAGGTGGAAGGAAGAGGCTCTCTATGATTCCCCTATAGAAAGATAAGAGGATGCATTTTTGGGAGATTCAACTGAGAGCCTTCCTCAACTGTGGGAGGAAGTGCAGAGCATTTTGGACTTTCTTGGCCAGGTTCTGTTGGTGGTGTCGATAGATCAAGATGGGTCATCTGTGATGTGGATACTAGCAACTCCATGATCTTGACCTGCTCCATCATGGTGCTGTTGATGTGATGGTTGTCAACGTCACCTCTGTAGTCATTTGGGTGTGGAGAGATATGATGTTGTCCTGTCCGTGTCTGTGTGTTAGATAAACAACTGAATTATTCAGATAAATAAACAAAACATTTTAAATCACATTTTTCATCTTGACATTTGTATTAAGATGCTAACCATCTTAAACGAGCTTGACAAGACTACTGCAGTTCTGACCACAAATGATTTTGTTAAATAGCTCAAAAACAGCCATCTTTAACTAAAATATTTTTAAATCCTTTCTTTGTTTTGCTTTGCACTCTTTTTAGCTGATAATTAGTCTAGCTTACTTGTAGCCCAGGTAGCTTGCTGTAAACCAACCTGGACATACCTGTCAAATTATTTCCTGCTGTCTTCCCGTTTAAATATTTTCCAGTAATTAACCCCTTTTGAATACTCTTTGCTTAGTTCATTGTGTATGTACCGAATGATTATTTTGGATTAGCCTAAGCAACATACCCTTGGACCTAGCTTTACTGCTCCACTACCAACATTCTTTCGTGGCTACTGTTCTCATCAACAACAACGCATATTCACGACGAAGTATAGCTTGCAGTCTTAAATACAACTTATATGCAAAGCATTAAGATATAGGGGTGTATAATCATTGTAAAACAAATCTTACCTTGACGTTGTCTTGCCGAGACACACCGGTCTCTCCAGTTTGGATTGTAGATTTGACTTCAGACTGACGCGAGTCACGCGACGCCGGTTCAACGAATAACGTGATTGGCCAAATCAATTCAACAAGGTAACAACACAAGCGTTGATTGGATCTCAGTCCGGCCAACGTTTGTAATCAGCTAGCGAAATTAAATCAATTTTTATACTTTAATGTGCAACAATTGGCGTTGGAAACAATCGGTAATCTTTTTGTGAATTATTCATACAGACAAATTAAAAAAATGAGCCACACAGCTGCTGGGTAACTATCAAATCAAAAACTAAACGAGATAGACGGACTTGGCCCACTGCCTAGAGGATCTGATGCTCAAGACACATTTATGATTATTATCAGTGATGAAAACAGTTGGGAACAGTGATGCATTTTATTGTTCAGGATTCTTTGATTTAATAGAGATTCATTTATTTTAAAAATGTAAATGTTTTATAACATTATAAATGTCTTTACTGACACATTTGGTCAATGTAATGCATCCTATCTTGAATGAAAGTATTAAATTCTTTGAAAGCTCCCTGAAATGTGCTTCACATGAACACTTTTATATAATGCACTTCCTAAAAAAACACACTGACTGCACACATGAACAAATGCACACACACTCACACACACACACACAGTCTGATGGTTTTATGTAAAATCCGCTGTGTAAATGTCCCGTCCGGCTCACGTTGGCTTTCAGGAACAAAGATTAGTAGCCTGTCTGCTTAATATCTGATAACTCTAATGTTCCACTGACTATAAGTAACTTTACAACTACAAGTCAACTTATTCTCCTAACCCGAACCCTAACCCTAACCTAACAGTCTACTAATACTCTAATGACAGTTAGTTGACATGTAGTTGCAAAGTTACTTAGAATGTCTAAAGTGGACTATCGAAATAAAGTGGAACCGAGTTTTCTTTCACCTCTTCTTGTACTAAAATGATTTAAAATGTTTAAATTGGTAAGACTTAAAGGGTTAGTTCCCCCAAACATGTAAACTCTGTCAGTAATGACTCTCCCTCGTGTTGTTCAACCCCGTCAGACTTTCCTTCATCTTCGGGACACAAATGAAGATATTTGTGATTAAATCTGAGAGCTGTCTCACTCCTCCATAGGCTTCTATTGTAGTTGAAACTTGCCGGAACAGAAAGTTATTAAAGACATCGTTAAATCGCATCACACACATGACCAGCGTCGGCCAATAGTGAGCCTACTTTTTTTGGCTAATTGAACTAATCCTAATAACCCCAATCCACACATAAACATCATGCTGGCCTCGTTTTTCAAATCTGTTCGACAGTTTTATCCTGTGGGTTATATCAGAAATGACACTAGAATACTCAAAGCTCTTAGTTAATGTGAATTATATATGATTTTCGTAATCCTCTCATCTTTCTAATTCGTTATGCAATTGGCCAGACTCAATGCCCTTCCGTCTGACAAAGATGTGTTTGTGAAGACTGTTTTCTGTAATTACTGTAGGTCAGTTTGTTATAGGCTCAAAACACCGTTCGCACAAACAGCTTCAACATAACATTGATTTTCTGCTGAACAAAAACTGGAGAAAGGGAGTTACGCAAGGCTCAATGCTTGGCCCGCTTTTATTGATTGTTTGTGTGAGATAATGAGTCGAAACACACACACACACACACACACACGCACACACACAGAGTCTGATGGTTTTGTGTAAAATCTGCTGTGTAAATGTCCCGTCCGGCTCACGTTGGCTTTCAGGAACAAAGACCCGAATCTCCTCGGCCCAGTTTGATCCAGACATGTGATGTTCGTGTGAAGGCCATGTGCCAAAAGCGGATCTGTGTTTCACACACCGTTGTGCCTGACAGGTTTATAACACATGTGCTTGTGTGTTCAGAGTGTGTGTGTGTGTGTCCGTCCGGATAAAAGCATGTGACAAAAGATCCTTAATGACCCAAATGAGGCGATTACATGCTAAGAATGCGGTCTAATTAACTCCACACGCTCGTTCAGTGGAACATGTGGTCGTCACACGTGTGTGTGTCAAATACACTGTAAATGTGTGTGTTTGTGAGTGCATTGAGCTGTGTATGTGTGTGTTTTCCACTGGCCTCCAGTAGAGAGTGTGTGTCAAACACCCTGTAAAATTTGTGTTCATGAGTGCATTGAGCTCCAGTTTAAACTGTGTGTATGTGTGTGTGTGTGTGTGTGTGAGTGTGTGTGTGTTAGTGTGTGTGTGTGTGTGTGTGTGTGAAAGTGCATTGAGCTCCAGCTCAAACTGTGTGTGTGTGTGTGTGTGTGTGTGTGTGTGTGTGTGTGTGTGTGTGTGAGTGAGTGCGTGTGTGTGCAAGTGTGTGTGTGAGTGAGTACATTGAGCTCCAGCCCAAACTGTGTGTGTGTGTGTGTGAGTGTGTTTGAAAGTGCATTGAGCTCCAGCTCTAACTGTGTGTGTGTGAGTGTGTGCGCGTGTGTGTGTCTGTGTGTGTGTGAGTGAGTGAGTGCATTGAGCTCCAGCTCAAACTGTGTGAGTGTGTGTGAGTGTGTGTGTGTGTGTGTGTGAGTGCATTGAGCTCAAGCCCAGACTGTGTGTGTGTGTGTGAGTACATTGAGCTCCAGCCCAGACTGTGTATGTGTGTGTGTGTGTGTGTGTGTGTGTGTGAGTGCATTGAGCTCAAGCCCAGACTGTGTGTGTGTGTGTGTGTGTGTGTGTGTGTGTGTGTGTGTGTGAGTGCATTGAGCTCAAGCCCAGACTGTGTGTGAGTGTGTGTGTGAGTGCATTGAGCTCAAGCCCAGACTGTGTGTGTGTGTGTGTGTGAGTGTGTTTGAAAGTGCATTGAGCTCCAGCTCTAACTGTGTGTGTGTGAGTGTGTGTGCGTGTGTGTGTCTGTGTGTGTGTGAGTGAGTGAGTGAGTGCATTGAGCTCCAGCTCAAACTGTGTGAGTGTGTGTGTGTGTGTGTGTGTGTGTGTGTGTGTGTGAGTGCATTGAGCTCCAGCCCAGACTGTGTGTGTGTGTGTGTGTGTGAGTGTGTTTGAAAGTGCATTGAGCTCCAGCTCTAACTGTGTGTGTGTGAGTGTGTGTGCGTGTGTGTGTCTGTGTGTGTGTGAGTGAGTGAGTGAGTGCATTGAGCTCCAGCTCAAACTGTGTGAGTGTGTGTGTGTGTGTGTGTGAGTGCATTGAGCTCCAGCCCAGACTGTGTATGTGTGTGTGTGTGTGTGTGTGTGTGTGAGTGCATTGAGCTCAAGCCCAGACTGTGTGTGTGTGTGTGTGTGTGTGTGTGAGTGCATTGAGCTCAAGCCCAGACTATGTGTGTGTGTGTGTGTGAGTGCATTGAGCTCAAGCACAGACTGTGTGTGTGTGTGTGTGTGTGTGTGTGAGTACATTGAGCTCCAGCCCAGACTGTGTGTGTTTGTGTGTGTGTGTGAGTCCATTGAGCTCCAGCCCAGACTTTGTGTGTGTGTGTGTGTGTGTGTGTGTGTGTGTGTGTGTGTGTTTTCCACTGGCCTCCAGTAGTGAGTGTGTGTCAGCGCTGTGTTGATGATGATAGGAATCGGACGCTGGAGTCGTTTAACAGCACGTGTAAATGTGGCCCGAGGATTGAGCGCGTTAACCAGCGGATCACGTGTGTGTCTGTGTGTGTGTGTGTGTCTGCGTGTGTGATAATGTCTCACTCGTCTTCATCTTGGATTAGTCATTGCTCCCGACAGAGGAGCAGAAGGACGTGGTGTTTGAGTCTACATCCACATCATGTGCTTCGCTGCTCCTCTGATGTTCTCCAGCGACGCGAACACACTCCTGGTTCTTTGAGTTGAGGATCAGTCGATGCATCCGGCTTTGATGACTCACTTATGATCATATAGAGAGAAATATGCAAATGGTGCAGATGCTGATATTTATATGCACAAACTGTAAGATTAAATTCTGATGCTTGTAATGTAAATCAGTGAGATCTTTATAACAGTAGCAGATACTTGCATGAAATGCATATAAATATCAATATCTCCCAATAATATGTCTTAGTAAGATGATATTTAAATGTAATGTAAGGATGATTGAGAGATGAACAAATAAACCTTCCTCAAAAGCCTGATGATCATATTTGATGCTCATGATTTTTCTAATTAATAATGTCTGATAATCAAGTAAACCGAAGCTGCTTCACTGCAGATGAAATATTACTAACAATATCAAAGTTATTCTTATGTTTACTTGATAAAATAGTGCAGATTTGACCGGAGAAAGACACGGGCTGAAGGAGGACGTCTGTACAATTACACTAAACTATCAATCAGACCTTAGAAATTAATGAAAAATATTATACAGTAGGATTTATAGGGCTAATTCTGATTTATTTTATGTAATAATTTTGTTAATCTGTTAAGTCAAATATATTTAGCGTATTTTTTTGTTGTTGATATTTGTATTTTATTTTTAATGTGCCCTCCATTTTCCTTTAATCATCCTGGCGACCCATTTTATTAATGTTTGAAAACCTTTATGCTCATCCATGAACATGATTTCTGGCCATCGAAATAAATATTTAAATGTTTTCAACACTGATAATAATCATAAATGTTTCTTGAGCATCAGATCCTCATATTAGAGTGATTTCTGAAGGATCATGTGACACTGACACTGGTGATGCTGAAAATTCAGTTTTGATCACAGGAATAAATTACACTTTACTATATATTCACATAGAAAACAGCTGATTTACAGTAGAATAATATTTCACAATATTACTGTTTTTTTTTTTGTTGTTGTTATTTTTAATCATAGAAACGCAGCGTTGGTGAGCAGAAGAGACTTCTTTAAAAAACATAAAAAATCTCACCGATCGTAATCTTTTGACTGGTAGTGTATGCTACTGAAATAGTATTTTATACTCCAAAAATACTTTAATTAATGTGTTAAAAATACCTCTAAAATGCATTTTATATGTATAAAATCTTTAAGTGTTAATCAAATATCTACAAATTCTTAAATAAAGATACATTTACTTGAGCAGCAAAATGACTTAAGAAAAAATATCTGTAAGCATGAATTTTTTTTTGTACTTTATATTTATACTTTTATAAAAAAAAATACTTGAGTATTTGCAAATTGTCTGTTGTCCCCAAAGGTTTGCTGCTGTTTTGTGTGCCACAGTTTAACCATGTTTGATAATCAGTGTAATAGTCTTTGGTTTGGTGATTCTGATTTCCTCAGAAGCGAGAGAAGAGGAAGCATGAGAAGATCCTGAGCGAGGAGCTCTATCCCGCCATCACCAACCTGAACCAGTTCCTCCCGCCGGAGCACGGCATCGAGTACATCGCCTGGGACATGGCCCGATACACCAAGAGGTGTGTGTGTGTGTGTGTGTGTGTGTGTGTGTGTGTGTGTGTGTGTGAGTACCGGAGCACGGCATCGAGTACATCGCCTGGCACATGGCCCGATACACCAAGAGGTGTGTGTGTGTGTGTGTGTGTGTGAGTACCGGAGCACGGCATCGAGTACATCGCCTGGCACATGGCCCGATACACCAAGAGGTGTGTGTGTGTGTGTGTGTGTGTGAGTACCGGAGCACGGCATCGAGTACATCGCCTGGCACATGGCCCGATACACCAAGAGGTGTGTGTGTGTGTGTGTGTGAGTACCGGAGCACGGCATCGAGTACATCGCCTGGGACATGGCCCGATACACCAAGAGGTGTGTGTGTGTGTGTGTGTGTGTGTGTGTGTGTGTGTGTGTGAGAGTACCGGAGCACGGCATCGAGTACATCGCCTGGGACATGGCCCGATACACCAAGAGGTGTGTGTGTGTGTGTGTGTGTGTGTGTGTGTGTGTGTGTGTGTGTCTGTGTGTGTGTGTGTGTGTGTGTGTGTGTGTGTGTGTGTGTGTGTGTGTGTGTGTGTGTGTGTGTGTGTGTGTGTGTGAGTACCGGAGCACGGCATCGAGTACATCGCCTGGGACATGGCCCGATACACCAAGAGGTGTGTGTGTGTGTGTGTGAGAGTACCGGAGCACGGCATCGAGTACATCGCCTGGGACATGGCCCGATACACCAAGAGGTGTGTGTGTGTGTGTGTGTGAGTACCGGAGCACGGCATCGAGTACATCGCCTGGGACATGGCCCGATACACCAAGAGGTGTGTGTGTGTGTGTGTGTGTGTGTGTGTGAGAGTACCGGAGCACGGCATCGAGTACATCGCCTGGGACATGGCCCGATACACCAAGAGGTGTGTGTGTGTGTGTGTGTGTGTGTGTGTGTGTGTGTGTGTGTGTGTGTGTGTGTGTGTGTGTGTGTGTGTGTGTGTGTGTGTGTGTGTGTGTGTGTGTGTGTGTGTGTGTGTGTGTGTGTGTGTGAGTGAGTACCGGAGCACGGCATCGAGTACATCGCCTGGGACATGGCCCGATACACCAAGAGGTGTGTGTGTGTGTGTGTGTGTGTGAGAGTACCGGAGCACGGCATCGAGTACATCGCCTGGGACATGGCCCGATACACCAAGAGGTGTGTGTGTGTGAGTACCGGAGCACGGCATCGAGTACATCGCCTGGGACATGGCCCGATACACCAAGAGGTGTGTGTGTGTGTGTGTGTGAGTACCGGAGCACGGCATCGAGTACATCGCCTGGGACATGGCCCGATACACCAAGAGGTGTGTGTGTGTGTGTGTGTGTGTGTGTGTGTGTGAGAGTACCGGAGCACGGCATCGAGTACATCGCCTGGGACATGGCCGATACACCAAGAGGTGTGTGTGTGTGTGTGTGTGTGTGTGTGTGTGAGTACCGGAGCACGGCATCGAGTACATCGCCTGGGACATGGCCCGATACACCAAGAGGTGTGTGTGTGTGTGTGTGTGAGTACCGGAGCACGGCATCGAGTACATCGCCTGGGACATGGCCCGATACACCAAGAGGTGTGTGTGTGTGTGTGTGTGTGTGTGTGTGTGTGAGAGTACCGGAGCACGGCATCGAGTACATCGCCTGGGACATGGCCGATACACCAAGAGGTGTGTGTGTGTGTGTGTGTGTGTGTGTGTGTGTGAGTACCGGAGCACGGCATCGAGTACATCGCCTGGGACATGGCCCGATACACCAAGAGGTGTGTGTGTGTGTGTGTGTGTGTGTGTGTGTGTGTGTGTGTGTGTGTGTGTGTGTGTGTGTGAGTACCGGAGCACGGCATCGAGTACATCGCCTGGGACATGGCCCGATACACCAAGAGGTGTGTGTGTGTGTGTGTGTGTGTGTGTGTGTGTGTGTGTGTGAGTACCGGAGCACGGCATCGAGTACATCGCCTGGGACATGGCCCGATACACCAAGAGGTGTGTGTGTGTGTGTGTGTGTGTGTGTGTGTGTGTGTGAGTACCGGAGCACGGCATCGAGTACATCGCCTGGGACATGGCCCGATACACCAAGAGGTGTGTGTGTGTGTGTGTGTGAGTACCGGAGCACGGCATCGAGTACATCGCCTGGGACATGGCCCGATACACCAAGAGGTGTGTGTGTGTGTGTGTGTGTGTGTGTGTGAGAGTACCGGAGCACGGCATCGAGTACATCGCCTGGGACATGGCCCGATACACCAAGAGGTGTGTGTGTGTGTGTGTGTGAGTACCGGAGCACGGCATCGAGTACATCGCCTGGGACATGGCCCGATACACCAAGAGGTGTGTGTGTGTGTGTGTGTGTGTGTGTGTGTGTGTGTGTGTGTGAGTACCGGAGCACGGCATCGAGTACATCGCCTGGGACATGGCCCGATACACCAAGAGGTGTGTGTGTGTGTGTGTGTGTGTGTGTGTGTGTGTGTGTGTGTGTGTGTGAGTACCGGAGCACGGCATCGAGTACATCGCCTGGGACATGGCCCGATACACCAAGAGGTGTGTGTGTGTGTGTGTGTGTGTGTGTGTGTGAGTACCGGAGCACGGCATCGAGTACATCGCCTGGGACATGGCCCGATACACCAAGAGGTGTGTGTGTGTGTGTGTGTGAGTACCGGAGCACGGCATCGAGTACATCGCCTGGGACATGGCCCGATACACCAAGAGGTGTGTGTGTGTGTGTGTGTGTGTGTGTGTGTGTGTGTGAGAGTACCGGAGCACGGCATCGAGTACATCGCCTGGGACATGGCCCGATACACCAAGAGGTGTGTGTGTGTGTGTGTGTGAGTACCGGAGCACGGCATCGAGTACATCGCCTGGGACATGGCCCGATACACCAAGAGGTGTGTGTGTGTGTGTGTGTGTGTGTGTGTGTGTGTGTGTGTGAGTACCGGAGCACGGCATCGAGTACATCGCCTGGGACATGGCCCGATACACCAAGAGGTGTGTGTGTGTGTGTGTGTGTGTGTGTGTGTGTGTGTGAGTACCGGAGCACGGCATCGAGTACATCGCCTGGGACATGGCCCGATACACCAAGAGGTGTGTGTGTGTGTGTGTGTGTGTGTGTGTGTGTGTGAGAGTACCGGAGCACGGCATCGAGTACATCGCCTGGGACATGGCCCGATACACCAAGAGGTGTGTGTGTGTGTGTGTGTGAGTACCGGAGCACGGCATCGAGTACATCGCCTGGGACATGGCCCGATACACCAAGAGGTGTGTGTGTGTGTGTGTGTGTGTGTGTGTGTGAGAGTACCGGAGCACGGCATCGAGTACATCGCCTGGGACATGGCCCGATACACCAAGAGGTGTGTGTGTGTGTGTGTGTGAGTACCGGAGCACGGCATCGAGTACATCGCCTGGGACATGGCCCGATACACCAAGAGGTGTGTGTGTGTGTGTGTGTGTGTGTGTGTGTGTGTGAGAGTACCGGAGCACGGCATCGAGTACATCGCCTGGGACATGGCCCGATACACCAAGAGGTGTGTGTGTGTGTGTGTGTGAGTACCGGAGCACGGCATCGAGTACATCGCCTGGGACATGGCCCGATACACCAAGAGGTGTGTGTGTGTGTTTGTGTGTGTGTGTGTGTGTGTGTGTGTGAGTACCGGAGCACGGCATCGAGTACATCGCCTGGGACATGGCCCGATACACCAAGAGGTGTGTGTGTGTGTGTGTGTGTGTGTGTGTGAGTACCGGAGCACGGCATCGAGTACATCGCCTGGGACATGGCCCGATACACCAAGAGGTGTGTGTGTGTGTGTGTGTGTGTGTGAGAGTACCGGAGCACGGCATCGAGTACATCGCCTGGGACATGGCCCGATACACCAAGAGGTGTGTGTGTGTGTGAGTACCGGAGCACGGCATCGAGTACATCGCCTGGGACATGGCCCGATACACCAAGAGGTGTGTGTGTGTGTGTGTGTGTGTGTGTGTGTGTGTGTGTGAGAGTACCGGAGCACGGCATCGAGTACATCGCCTGGGACATGGCCCGATACACCAAGAGGTGTGTGTGTGTGTGTGTGTGTGAGTACCGGAGCACGGCATCGAGTACATCGCCTGGCACATGGCCCGATACACCAAGAGGTGTGTGTGTGTGTGTGTGTGTGTGTGAGTACCGGAGCACGGCATCGAGTACATCGCCTGGCACATGGCCCGATACACCAAGAGGTGTGTGTGTGTGTGTGTGTGTGTGTGTGTGTGTGTGAGTACCGGAGCACGGCATCGAGTACATCGCCTGGCACATGGCCCGATACACCAAGAGGTGTGTGTGTGTGTGTGTGTGTGTGTGAGTGAGTACCGGAGCACGGCATCAAGTACATCGCCTGGGACATGGCCCGATACACCAAGAGGTGTGTGTATGTGTGTGTGTGTGTGTGAGGATCTCTTCTACTCAGCAAGACTGCATTTATTTGAAATACTTCTTTAGTTAACATGAACTAATAATGAATGATACTTATTCAGCATTTATTAATCTTATGTAAAGGTGCAGTGTGTAATATTTAGGAGGATCTGTTGACAGAAATGCATTATCATAAACATAACTATGTGTTCAGTGGTGTACAAAGACCTTACATAATGAAGCGTGTTTATTAGCTTAGAATGAGGCGTTTCTCTCTACACACACCGCGGGTCCGCTTACACACACGTTTCTACGGTGGCCCTGAACGGACACACGCGTTTCGTCACTATGTTGTTCATCATGATAAGAAGCTGCTAATTTCAGCGGATAAAACACTGACACAATGATGAACAAGTGACAATAATATTCGCAATAACATCGTTTTACTGAATAATTAAGTAAACATACGGTAATTTCTTACTTTATCTTTGTAAAGAAACCTCATTGATTAACTGGCTACTCTGCTGTCACTTTCATTGAGGAGGGCAAAACTTTAAAACAAGAACTCTAATAATAGAGTATTTAAGCTTCATCAACTATCCATCTATCACTATGAAAGCCTAGCAACTAGCTTAGGAAATGTTAGCAACATGCTAAACATGTTAGTATCATGTTAAAACACATGCTAGCAAGGAAACTTGATAAAACCTGCTTGTAACATGCTATTCATCTTAGTAACATGTTAATTCTGTTAACAACATGTTAAAACATGTTATCAATTTGCGTATCATGCTAGCAACTTGTCACATTATGCTAGCAGCATGTTTAAACATGCTAACAACTTGTTAAATCATGTTTACATTGTTTAATCATGCGAGCAACATGCTAAACATGTTAGTATCATGTTAAAACATGCTAATTCATGCTAGCAACGTGCTCAATCATGTTAGCAACATGTTAAATCATGTAAATCTCTTTGTTTCTTCTCTCCTGTGCAGTAAACTGTGTAACGTGTTGGACCGTCTCAGTATGATCGCTGAGAATGTGGTGAAGAGGACGGGCTTCTTCGTCAATCGACCCGACTTCTACTGCCACACGATACGTCCTGATGAGAGGTGAATGTGTGTTTAATTAAAGGGATAGTTCACCCAAACATGTAAACTCTGTCAGTAATGACTCTCCCTCGTGTTGTTCAACCCCGTCAGACTTTCCTTCATCTTCGGGACACAAATGAAGATATTTGTGATTAAATCTGAGAGCTGTCTCACTCCTCCATAGGCTTCTATTGTAATTGAAACTTGCCGGAACAGAAAGTTATTAAAGACATTGTTAAAATAGTCCGAGTGACGACAGCGGCTCAACCTTAAGTTTATCAAGCGGCGAGAATACTTTCTGTGCGCAAAAAAACACACAAAAATAACGACTTTATTCAACTCTTCATCTTCTTCTCTGTGGGCCTCGAGTGAGTTCTCGTAGTGTAACAGCGCAGCGCTTCTGGTGTACGTCACACACACACACACACACACACACATCACACACATGACCAGCGTCGGCCAATAGTGAGCCTGCGTGTGACGTACACCAGAAGCGCTGCGCTGTTACACTTCCTGAACTCCAATATCTAAAAATTCTTAAATCAAGATACATTTACTTGAGCATCGAAATTAGTTTTTTGTTTTCTAAAAAAATAAAAGATGAAAATGAAGCGTTTAGGCTCAAAACAAGAAAAAATATCTTATTGATTCTCAAGTAAATGTATCTTGATTTAAGAAAATGTGAGATATGTGCCAGTAAACAAGACAAAAATACTAGGAAGAACCTTATTTTGTTTGTAGTGCAATGTTGTTTATGTATATAATAATGAATGTCAGACTCATTTAAACTCGCATAGAAATGCCCTCAGAAAAAATTCAGTGGGAATATTTTGCAAATGTTCTCCACAGGAGTTCATCAGTTTGAATGGTTTTCCATTAGTGACATTAGTTTTTTCACTGCTAAAAAGCTGCAAACTCCTAGAAATCAATGATTTTTATTTCACATGAAGATAGAATCAATAGACCAATGGACTGCAGTGGTTTCTGTTTTAATGTTCCTCTTCCAGGGAAACCGTATGAATCCAGAATTTTTTTTTTTTTTTTTTAGGGGTTCAAGCACGAGGTGCTAAAAACCTATTGTAATTGTTTTTTTTTCCTTCTCCCCTAAAACGCATCGTGCAGACCACACTGTAAGGCCTAGAGACTTGAAACTCGGCCAGATGGTAGTCCTCAAACTGGAGACAACCTATCAGAGTATGCCCCCGATTGGCCAATAGGTGGCGCTACAGCAAGCAAAAGGATGAAATCTTACATTACTGTGATCCCTGGTTCAAGACGGACCAAACGTATATCTCCGATTTCGATTTCGGCTGCAAAAATCTTCTGCCATCTTGGATTTTGTCCAAAACCTACTTTTGCGAAATTGAAATGTAGAAATTTTGCATTTGGTTGGCAATAACAGGGTCATTTAGAAAATGGGCGTGGCAAAATACACTCGAAAGCCTATAAATCCTAAACAAAACATCATATGTGATGTAACATAGTAATCAAGCATGCAAAATTGTATGGAGATCGGACCATAGGGGGCGCTATAACTATCAAAAAACTTTGAAAAACATATATGTCCTATGGTAAACTGCTTGTATTGGCTGTAAATGGTCTTTTCCATCTATGATATCAGTGATTAAATGCTTGCTAAATAAAACTTAATGTCTTTAATGCTTATGTGCTTAAAGGCCTTGAACCCCGCTAAATGCTGCTCACAGCTTTATTTTTACAGGCAAGTCATTAAAAACAAGTTCTTATTTACAATGGCGGCCTGAATAAGCACTTCGGGAAAAGGAAATGGGGATAAAATGAATACAGTACATTATAAATACATACAGGTTAGCATAAAATACAATTTTAAACACAACACAGTAGACAACACAAAATGATTATGCAGAGAAGCAACTGCACGTGTCCGTGAACAAGCATGATATAACAGATTTAAGAGATGAAACTGAAATCCGTTTGAGAATATTCTGCGAAGATGAACTCCACATGGGCAGAGTGTGTGTACAGTGCTTCAATACACTATTTCTGTCCTCACACAAGAGCCCAGAAAGGTCGCGACCTCCCGTCTGAGTCACAGCTGAAGTGAATGGCAGCACTTTTGTTGTTTTCCAGCATTTGTTTCTGTGGATCCTCTGATGGTCCACGTGATGAAGCGTCTAATGGAGCCGTTTGCATCAACACACTCTCATCTAACTGTGTTTTGTTGTTCAGGTGGGGAGATCTGGGAGGGAAGGTCACACCGAACGGCAGATTACAGGTTTGTCAACAATCTCCAGTCCAAAGTTCAGACTCTCGGCATCAAAACTGCTCCGTGTTGACTCTCAATCTGGGCCATTCAGTGCCTATTTGATTGCGTGATTAAAACAACAGTCGCACTTAGGATGGTTTTATGTTGTTGTTTAGATGTAGATGCATTAAAAGTGGTAGTTCTCAAAGATTCAATGCTTTATAAAATTCAGCAAAATATTTTTATCATATTTTAGCTCACGAGATGAGACAATACACGATTTTGGGATCATGACGATATTTTAACACTATATTTTAAAGCCCCCCTGTGGTGAACATCCAGCTTTTAATGCTGTTTATGTGTCTATGTGGTGTTTTTAATATGCTTTAAGACACACCATGTGTAAGTTCATAAGTCGACAGCATTGCTGAGTATTTCCTCCTTAAAACTGCAGTGAACCAAAGACAGTCTCAAAAACACGGTTTGAAATCGCTGGTGTTTCTGACGTCACAAATGACCTTGTAACCAATCAGATCAACGTGTGATCGTCAACCAGTGGATCTCTGAGTGAGTGAGTGAGTGGAGGCGGGGCTCATTTGCATATTCATAGAACCGCGCATACTAAATGAGGCGAGGGTGTCGAGTTACATTCAAGATATTTTAAGGCATAAAGAAAAAACGTTTAAATATGTGATTTGGTGATCAAGATGAGTTTTAAGGGATCTAATTATCGACTACAGGGGGATTTTAATATCGCGAGATATGAAAACTTATTTAAAAACACTTTTAAAACTTGCCTTTGTTCACTAGGTGTTGAAAAGATTCACTTCTGCATTTTCTTTTCCTTTTACACATTTCAATTTTAATTTTTAAATACGCTTTTTATATTATTACTTTTAATAAAACTCTGTTTTTATTTTACTTGTAGATGCATTAAAAGTGGTAGTTTGGGAACATGCTTTGCAATTTTATAAATTCCATTGTTGGTTTCCCTTGTTTTGATATATTTAGAAAATTTAAATAGTATTTAATGCCTTTTTGATCTTTAATGGCTATTTAAAAAAATCTATTTTCCATAAATGTATTTGTACGTTTTGGCACACGCTGTGGTTTTAATCACATTTGAAATACATTTAAAATGTATATGAAATGCATATTATTGTTTTGTAACAGTTCTTCTGAACACACCCCTCACCGGTCATTTATTGGTCAGCCAAACTGATAGCCCCGCCCCCAACTCACGTGATTGGTTGAGCCTGTTGTCTTATAGTGAACATTAAACTGAACACCAGAAACAAAACATCACATATGAAGTCTGTTATGATCATATTTACACTACGATTCAAAACTTTGGACTCTTGGAGTTTTTGAAAGAGTCTCTTCTGCTCAGCAAAGTTGCATTTATTTTATCAAAAATACAGTAAAAAATTTGAAATATTATTCCAGTGTAAATCATCAGTTTTCTATGTGAATATACAGTAAAGTGTAATTTATTCCTGTGATCAAAGCTGTATTTTCAGCATCATTACTCCAGTCTTCAGTGTCACATGATTCTTCAGAAATCACTCTAATATGAGGATCTGATGCTCAAGAAACATTTATGATTATTACCAATGCTGAAAACGAATTATTGTGTGTTATTTTTTGACAGACCGGGGTTTTGAGGACGAACTGTGTGGACTGTCTGGATCGAACCAACACCGCCCAGTTCATGGTGGGTAAATGTGCTCTGGCGTACCAGCTCTACGCTCTCGGGATGATCGACAAACCCAAGCTTCAGTTCGACACCGACTGCGTCAGGTACCGGTGCAGTCCACGTCACACTCATTTACACATCGCCGGGTATTTAGAGAAACTAATACAGGTGAAACTCGAAACTAGAATATGGTGCAAAAGTTCATTTATTTCAGTACTTCAACTTAAAAGCTGAAACTAATATATTATATAGACTCATTACATGCAAAGTGAGATATTTCAAGCCTTTATGTGTTATAATTATGATGATTATGGCTTACAGCTTATGAAAACCCCAAAGTCTTGTGAAAAGGTTTTCAATAATAACCCTCCGTTTTCAATAATAACATCGTGCACACAACATCGGTTTCAAAAAAGTTGTCATTTACATCAACCCGCATAAATCCGCTGTCGAGCGCCATCATAACTCTGCCAAACTGGGGGGCGGGGCTTTGATCAAAAATTTTATCAAATTTTTGGGCAAATGCGCATTTTCTGGCGCATAATGTGACGTTTGAGAACCTAAAACCCCGTTTCTCCCGGTCGACACGGCCACACATAATCAGAAATCTCCACTTTGGCCGGAGTTTTTAGAAAGAATCGTTTTCTGTGATAAAAACTGGGTTTTCGTGTAAATGAGAGGCCAAACCGCAGGGACATATCTGCGTCTTCCCTTCGTGTAAACGGGGCATCAGGGTTTGAAATCAAGCTTTTCACTCACCGGCCAATTCGGCTACTAAATCTTTAAGTTACCGGCCATTCAGAACTTCTACTGGCCGAAAATAAGAAAACCAGATTAACTACGTCACAGTTTATGTGTATATGTGTGTATATATATATATTAGGGCTGTCACTTTTGTGGAAAAATCCTGATCGATTTTTGAGACGTAAGTGTTCATTGAATCGATTTTCCATGTCTAAAGACGTTTCCATTTCCAACACCAAATACAGGCAAATCCACGGCCACCTAACAGGCGTTAGGACGAGCGTAAAGAGGCGCTTGAGACGCACAAGTCAGCAATATTCCTGATGATTTACTGGCGTGAAGTTTCAGCACAATGACAAACAGAAGCGCAACATTCAGGGATTGAGATTAACACCTCGACCCGCCAGATGCGCGTACAAATGAACTTTGGCGGGAAACGCTGTCGAATCACGAGCCAATCTGGCGTTTCTGTGTTTACTCACTTTGCTGGGGAAGTTCGTGTAAAACAAATCCGCGCCGATTCAGAGCAAATACGCAACACGTGATCCTCATGATGTATTAAATACAGCGTATCGCAGAATCTGCGCATTTCTGGCTTACTTGAACACACACACACACACACTCGCGTCACTAAGCAACAAATAACGGCGCGCTTGTTCACTTGCATTGAAGTAATAGCGAATTTGGTGAACAGAAAAGACATTGTTATTTTCCAGCATCCTACATGTCCTGATACTGTACTGATCTGTCCACATAAAACACATTTTTGGTGTAAAGAAAACAAGAACAAAAAAAAAACGTTAAAATCGATTCCCTATTTTCGTTTTCGAAACTTGTGTTGGTTGGTCCGATCGATTGTGCAATCGATTTTCGAACGTAAAGTGACAGCCCTAATATATATATATTACAATTTGGATTTCATACATTCATTTCTTATTTACAGATGAAACTCGAAAATTTTGAATATCGTGCAAAAGTTATAATTGTGATGATTATGGCTTACAGTTTATGAAAACCCCAAAATCTCAGAAAATTAGAATATTACATGAAATCAATAAAAAAAAGGATTTTAAATACAGAAATGCCGGCCCTCTGAAAAGTATAATCATGCATATGTATATAGTTATATATACTAAATATATTAGTTTTACCTTTAAATTTGAATTACTGAAACTTTTGCACGATATTCATGTCATCTCCTCCTCCTCAAACATGTGTTTAGGTGGACAGATCAACACTGCACAAAGAACATCAGAAACATGTAGGATGCTGGGAAATAATAATGTGTTTTCTGTTCACCAAAAGCTTTTTAATCTTCGCTGTTGCTTCAATGCAAGTGAACAAGCGCGCCGTTCTTTGTTGTGTAGTGACGAGTGTGTTCAAGTGAGCAGATTCTGTGCAATACACTGTATTTAATATATCATGAGGACTCACGAGTATTTGCGCTAAATCACTGCAGATTTGACTGACACGAACTTCCCAGCAAAAGGAGTAAATATAAGTGAGTAACTCGCCAATTTTGCTCGTGATTTGACGGCGTTTCCCGCCACAGTTGATTATTACCCGCATTTGTCGAGTGTTCACTTCAAGCTCTGATCACACCAGTCAGCCAGGTGTTGACATCATATTGACGGTGTTTATGGTGTGTGTGCAGGTTATTTGAGGAGCTGTACGAGGACCACGGAGACACACTGTCTTTACAGTACGGAGGATCTCAGCTGGTTCACCGGGTCAAGACGTACCGTAAGATCGCGCCCTGGACTCAACACTCGAAAGACATCATGCAGACGCTCTCGCGATACTACAGCAACGCTTTCTCAGGTGAACATCTCGCTCACACCACGGCACTGTCATGTTCAACACTGATAATAATCATAAATGTTTCTTGAGCATCAGATCATCATATTAGAGTGATTTCTGAAGGAGTATGTGCTGAAAATTCAGCTTTGATCACAGGAATAAATTACACTTTACTATATATTCACATTTTAATTGCTTAAAATTTGCATTTCTGATATTATATTCATGATAGTTCAGCACATTTAAACCCCAGATTCTCATTACAGTAATGCAAAAAATCCTTTTACATTTATAACTATATTTTCAATGATTATTCATCATTTTTCAGAATAGAAATGTGCGTATTACATAATATTATGTTAATGCGTCACATTTTATAATTTAATGATGGTCTAGAGAGACATAGAGAGAGAAAGAGAGAGAGACATGGAGAGAGAGAGAGAGAGTCTCTCTCTCTCTCTCTCTCTCTCTCTCTCTCTCTCCATGTCTCTCTCTCTTTCTCTCTCTATGTCTCTCTAGACCATCATTAAATTATAAAATGTGAGAGAGAGAGAGAGAGAGAGAGAGAGAGACATAGAGAGATAGAGAGGGAGACATAGAGAGAGAGACATAGAGAGAGAGAGACATAGAGAGAGAGAGACATAGAGAAAGAGAGAGAGACAGAAAGAAAGAGAGGGAGACATAGAGAGAGAGAGAGAGAACATTGGAAAGAAGAAACTAAAAGCCAAAGAAGACTAGAATGTTATCTGACCCTAAAAAGAGACTATAAATTAGCAGAATATCTCTCTACTGTCAGAGATAGAAAGCAGAGACAGATCCTCACCAGGTACAGGCTCAGTGATCACAAATTGGCAATTGAAACAGGAAGACACAAAAAATCATGGCAACCAAAAGAAAACAGAACGTGTGATCACTGTTTGACAGGTGAGGTTGAGACAGAGATGCACTTTCTCCTACAATCTGAAGCGTTCAAAGACACAAGGAACCTTTACTTTAACAAATTTAACTGTATAATCCCAAATTTCAAAGACCTGAATGAAATTTCTAAATTAAACTTTCTCCTGGGAGAAGGAGACAGAACTTATCTTGCTGCCAAATATGTACAAACATGCCACAACCTGAGGGACAGTGAATGACCGACACACACGCACACACACACACACAAATATATCCAACATTGTGTTAAATGTTTATATATAATATATATATTATATATTTTATTTGTATATTTTGTATATGCTTTGGCAACATTGTTTCAAAAACTTTCATGCCAATAAAGCCCCTTTGAATTGAATTGAGAGAGACATAGAGAGAAAGAGAGGGAGACATAGAGAGAGAGAGAGAGACATAGAAAGAAAGAGAGGGAGACATAGAGAGAGAGAGAGAGAGAAAGAGAGAGAGACATAGAAAGAAAGAGAGGGAGACATAGAGAGAGAGAGACATAGAGAGAGAGAGAGAGAGAGAGACATAGAGAGATAGAGAGGGAGACATAGAGAGAAAGAGAGAGAGAGAGACATAGAGAGATAGAGAGGGAGACATAGAGAGAAAGAGAGAGAGAGAGAGACATAGAGAGATAGAGAGGGAGACATAGAGAGAGAGAGAGACATAGAGAGAAAGAGAGAGAGAGAGACATAGAGAGATAGAGAGGGAGACATAGAGAGAGAGAGAGACATAGAGAGAAAGAGAGAGAGAGAGACATAGAGAGATAGAGAGGGAGACATAGAGAGATAGAGAGGGAGACATAGAGAGATAGAGAGGGAGACATAGAGAGATAGAGAGGGAGACATAGAGAGATAGAGAGGGAGACATAGAGAGATAGAGAGGGAGACATAGAGAGATAGAGAGGGAGACATAGAGAGATAGAGAGGGAGACATAGAGAGATAGAGAGGGAGACATAGAGAGATAGAGAGGGAGACATAGAGAGATAGAGAGGGAGACATAGAGAGAGAGAGAGACAATTAAAGATTGTCTTCCTACAATTAAACAACAAAACACAATTTCAACATCTATTAGGTGAAAAAGAGATTGTATCACACTAGCAGCCAGATACATTGATGCTTGTCACAAAAAGAGAGAGTCGACGAATAATCAGTGATGCGCCCACACACACACTTACTGTACACACTGAATTTTAAATTCTTCACAGAATTTTTAAATGTTCTATATTATTTTATTTTATTTATTTATTTATTTATTTTACACTGTTAATTTGTACAATTAATTAAATTTGTACATTTAGATGTTATAATATTTTAACTATTTTAATGTCTTTCTAATTATTCTATGTATTCCAAAGCTTTGGCAATATTGTATGATGTACAGTCATGCCAATAAAGCAATTTTGAATTGAATTGAATTGAATTGAATTGAGAGAGAGAGAGAGAGAGAGAGAGAGAGAGAGGGAGAGAGGGAGACATAAGCCGCGTTTCCATTACAGATTTGCGCAAAACTTTTGCGTTTTTTCTAAATATCGATAAAAAACTATTGCGATATGACGGCGTTTCCTTTAACCGATGTTATGCGACTTTGGACGTTTAGGTTTAACACATGTGAATAGACGTGCAGCCACCGCACAAGACATTATTATTATTAATGGAAGGAGACGTGGTGTGTTATCCAAGCATTAATGGTAAGGAAAGACCCTAATACTGTGAACGGCACATGAGGTGTTTTTGTGTGTTTCTCCCTCATTTCTGCTCCAAGGTCTTGATTGTGGCATTTCTTTGAGGTTTAGAATCCAGTATTCCTGCAATTCTTTTTTCTTTTATGAATTTAATAAAGAACTTTGTCTCGTATTCTGTCCAAACGGTCCGTGTACTTTTGCGTCCATTTATTTTTCCTTTTTTAACCCGTAGCCTAATTGAAAAACGAAAAATGAACGGTTGTTGTATTTTTAAAGCGCAAAGTTGAACAACAAATTTTCAATTTGAACTGTAGCCTACTACACACCAATGCTGCGCAAAAAAATAAATATAGACGAATTTTCAGATTTTTGTTTATGACTTTTTGCCCCTTTATTAAACATTTAAAATATTCACAAATTAATATGATTTTTTTTTTGATTTTACTGGTTTTCTATAAGGCCAAATTAGAACCCGATGATATTTTTCCCGCAGTGCTGAATAAGAAGAGCCATGTCTCTGGAACCATAGCCTAGGTGATTTATAGGTGATTATAGGCTAATGATAATAAATGTGTCTGAAAAAATAACGAGGCATTTTAATTGTTTATTAATAAACTACAGTGTTAGTGCCGACTGCAAACATATTTTCATCTCCACTGTAAAGCGGATGGGATGCGCCTTTAGAGAGAAATGCACCTTTCATATGGATTACATAATCAGAAGGTATTTGCTTTCGATTTGAATTTGTTTGTTCAAGCTTTAGCCTATAGGCTATATTTTGTTTCAGTTCATTTCTGAGACATGTTCCAGTTCACGGAGATCATGAAAGCGCGCCTGATTTATTTAGCAAAAGAAGAACGTTTTCTTGTTATTGTGAGTTTACACAAATAAAAGTAGTTACGGATTATGTATTATTATTTTCTGTATGACCATAAATGATAGAGTATTTTAAGTTGTTTCCACTGTTGACAGGAAAATGCAAGTGTTCGCGCCCGTGCTTCCGTCATCCAGTGCGCGCTCCACAAACCCTTGGATATACGTCAAAATCTTGTGTTTATTTGTGATAATCTTAGCCCTGTATTATTATTGTCTAACCTGTATTATGAATGACATTTGACGAATTGCTTTGTTCCTTTTTTGGATAAAAGCGCCTTCTAAATATGTAGCCTAATAAATGTAGCCTAATAAATGTAATAGGCTATAATAATAATTATTATTATTTGCGTTTATAACTATAAATGACTTCACTTAAGACAGTAATATATTTATCATAAAATAATTGATGAATGTATTATTTTTATATAACCTTTTACAGTTTTGGAAAATGAGTTTGTTATATTTCTTTTTTTGTATGAGAAGTCTTTTTTTGCTATTCTATTATAGCCTATGGAAAAACGAATGGACGCAATAGCCTACACGGACCCCAAACACACGCGCCTTCTAAGTCAGGTGACTGTAATTGCGCAAAAACTGTTTCCATTGCAGTTTTGCGAAATATTCCTTTTTCGAATTGCCTGAAAAACCACCTCATGCGAGCGTAAAAACTTTTTTGCGATAAATGGGAGTTTTTGCGAAATTGACATGTTTCCATTGAGCGTATTTTTAATTCGCAATTTCAATTTGCGCAATTTGAAGGGTAATGGAAACGCGGCTATAGAGAGAGAGAGATGTTTGAGCCATTTTATCCTCTACCCACATTCTCTCTTTCATGAATTATTCATATTTGCCTTTGTGCCGATGGGCCGCTTTGTGTGAATTATAATTATTACATTTATTAAGCGTAGAAACGGCCGTTGTACAGAGCCGAAGCAATCCCGAGTGTGGTCAAACGTGCTTGTGCTCTGCAGACTCGCTGGCTTTTTAAACGCATCGGCAAGTTTTGGCGCACAATAAATAACTGATTGTCTGAAATCACTTTGCAGTTAAACAACATTTGTAGGGGACAAATGGTAAATCGGGTTTTTCCATGTTTATTTTGTGCGGTTTTGCTGTAATGGTCATTTCCTGACATGATTGCCTCTTATAAATGTGATTTCTGCATAGCAACGCCCCAGTTCTAGTCTCTCTGACACAGCTGTGATTGGTCCGTATTATCGGGACTTCAGTGGGTCACATGTTCTGTTTCCCGTCAAACTGCGTTCGAGCGTTCCCAGCGTCATCGCTTCCTCGCGGGAGTTGCACTTGCGTCTAAAACTGAGTTAATTGCTATAATGTTCTCGTAATAATGTTAAGGTTATGATTTTAGGATATGAGTGAAATGTGCTGTAATTGCGGTTTGGCTTATTGGCGAAGACGACACATTCCAATCAAGGGCTGTGATTATATTGCTCCTGTGTGTTTCACTGTGTTTCTCACAAACACACAAGGAGAATCTATTGTGTGTGTGTGTGTGCGTGCGTGAGAGTGTGTGTGTATGCTAGGGGTGGGAATCTTTGGTCACCTCACGATCCGATCCGATTCCGATTCTGGGAGTCACGATCCGATTCTAGAACGATTCTTTATCTACCTTCCCCCCCCCCCCCCTTATTAATTCATTAGTTTACATAAGTAATTGAGTACTTTTTAAAAAATAATTACAAATTAATTTGTTTTTATTAAAACAGTTGTATGTTAAGAATTTTAAACTAATATAACAAATAATAAAGAGGAGCATGGAAAAATATAACAAACAACAAACAAAAAGTGCTTTCAGTAGCCTATAGATGATCTGAACGTCTTCCATTCAAGAACTGTGAGTGATTTTTCTTCATCTTTACTGTTGTTTTTTACTATGACATCATAGACTGCGGGAGATCTATTAAGCTGCATTCACGCACGCATCTCTTTTGAAATAAAAGAAGTAATGCGTTGTGTCCTGTCCGTTTAATCCCTTGAGACATAACTGGCTGTGTTTACGTTAATTTTGCACAAGTACATTAAACCACTACACGGAGTCGCACAGCCGCATGCGCGAGCAGTCTCACAAACAAAGCGCGCGTCAGCATTCGAAATTGAAAGCAGCCTTCTGTTAGTGAGGTTCATATTTTAAATATATAAGTCCACTGCATTCCAAACCACATAAATGATGACTTCGTAGAGCATTTGTAAGGAAAATACCGACGGGCGAGACAGCACACTTCAAGTGTAATTTCACAGAAAGCGCGCGTCTCTCACAGCGTGTGCAATGAAGCCTGTGAATGTCCTTGTAATTCGCTTCAACCTTTCCGAACTTTATGAAAGATTATTTTACGGAAGGTTCGAGTGGTGTATGTGTGTGAGGAATTGGAAGCAAGCAGAATACGGGTGTTTCTAAAGCAAACTCAACGTCATCGCACATCTGGTTAAAAACTAACCTCAGAATCGATCCAGAATCGTTGGAGAGAGAATCGCGATGCATCGATGGATCGATTTTTTTCTCCCACCCCTAGTGTACGCGTGTGAGTGAGTGTGTATGTGCGTGAGAGTGTGTGTGTGTGTGTGTGTGTGTGTGTGAGAGTGTGAGAGTCTGTGTGTGTGTTTGTGTGTGCGTGAGAGTGTGCATGAGTGTGTGTACATGAGTGTGTGCATAAGTGTATGAGTGTGTGCATGAGTGTATGAGTGTGTGCATTAGTGTGTGCATGTGTGTGCATGAGTCAGTGCATGAGTGTGTGCATGTGTGTGTGCATGAGTCAGTGCATGTGTGTGTGCATGTGTGTGTGCATGAGTGTGTGCATGAGTGTGTGCATGTGTGTGTGCATGAGTGTGCATGAGTGTGTGCATGTATGTGTGCATGAGAGTGTGCATGAGTGTGTGCATGTGTGTGTGCATGAGTGTGTGCATGTGTGTGTGCATGAGTGTGTATGAGTGTGTGCATGAGAGTGTGCATGAGAGTGTGCATGAGTGTGTATGAGTGTGTGCATGTGTGTGTGCATGAGTGTGCATGAGTGTGTGCATGAGAGTGTGCATGTGTGTGTGCATGAGTGAGTGTGTGTGTGTGTGTGTGCATGAGTGTGTGCATGTGTGTGTGCATGAGTGTGTGCATGTGTGTGCATGAGTGTGTGCATGTGTGTGTGCGTGAGTCAGTGCATGTGTGTGTGCATGTGTGTGTGCATGTGTGTGTGCATGAGAGTGTGCATGAGTGTGTGCATGTGTGTGTGCATGAGTGTGTGCATGTATGTGTGCATGAGAGTGTGCATGAGTGTGTGCATGTGTGTGTGCATGAGTGTGTGCATGTGTGTGTGCATGAGTGTGTATGAGTGTGTGCATGTGTGTGTGCATGAGTGTGTGCATGAGAGTGTGCATGAGAGTGTGCATGAGAGTGTGCATGAGAGTGTGCATGAGTGTGTGCATGAGAGTGTGCATGAGTGTGTATGAGTGTGTGCATGTGTGTGTGCATGAGTGTGCATGAGTGTGTGCATGAGAGTGTGCATGAGTGTGTGCATGTGTGTGTGCATGAGTGTGTATGAGTGTGTGCATGTGTGTGTGCATGAGTGTGTGCATGAGAGTGTGCATGTGTGTGTGCGCATGAGTGTGTGCATGAGTGTGTGCATGTGTGTGTGCATGTGTGTGTGCATGTGTGTGTGCATGAGTGTGTGCATGAGTGTGTGCATGTGTGTGTGCATGAGAGTGCATGTGTGTGTGCATGTGTGTGCATGAGTGTGTGCATGAGTGTGTGCATGAGTGTGTGCATGAGTCTGTGCATGTGTGTGTGCGTGAGTGTGTGCATGTGTGTGTGCGTGAGTGTGTGCATGTGTGTGTGCATGAGTGAGTGTGTGTGTGTGTGCATGAGTGTGTGCATGTGTGTGTGCATGAGTGTGTGCATGTGTGTGCATGAGTGTGTGCATGTGTGTGTGCATGAGTGTGTGCATGAGAGTGTGCATGTGTGTGTGCGCATGAGTGTGTGCATGAGTGTGTGCATGTGTGTGTGCATGAGAGTGCATGTGTGTGTGCATGAGTGTGTGCATGTGTGTGCATGAGTGTGTGCATGTGTGTGTGCGTGAGTGTGTGCATGTGTGTGTGCGTTAGTGTGTGCATGTGTGTGTGCGTGAGTGTGTGCATGTGTGTGTGCATGAGTGAGTGTGTGTGTGTGTGTGTGCATGAGTCTGTGCATGTGTGTGCATGAGTGTGTGCATGTGTGTGCATGAGTGTGTGCATGTGTGTGTGCGTGAGTGTGTGCATGTGTGTGTGCGTGAGTGTGTGCATGTGTGTGTGCATGAGTGAGTGTGTGTGTGTGTGCATGATTGTGTGAGAGTGTGTGAGAGTGTATGAGTGTGTGAAAGTGTGTGTGCCAGATTGTTATGGCAAGGCGAGTGGCTCTGAGTGGGTTTACCAACAGTGTCTGAAGAGGGACAAACTCAAACTGGTGTCGGTGTGTGGGGTTTTCTTCCTCTGGTAATGCCGTGTGAGAACTCGACTCTTCACGTCGGTCAGGAATGTTTTGAGGAACTTGATGAAGAGATCAAGGTGTCGACGACCTCCAGATTCTCCACATCTCAATCGCATTGAGCATCTCTAGCAACAACAGGACTTGCCATGTGTATATATATATATATATATATATCATGATATAGTTAAGATATAGTCCCCAATAGCATGAGTGCAAATGTGTTATTGATATATATATATATAGTGTTCAGATGTTATGAATCATTCAGAAAATAAAAATGTAAAAATAAATTAATGTTTAAGATCTAAACAGTTAATTTTAACTGTTTAATTTTATATTATCAAAAAGTAGTATATTATATATAAAAATATTTTATATATATATATATATTCGTTTTTATTAGCTATATTAGTTTTGTTTGTTTAATGTTTATATTTTTTTTAGTTTTAATTCTAGTTATTTTAATTATAATTTTTTTACATAATTAAATTTTTTTTTTATATATATATTATTATACTATTTTGTTTAAATAAACAAAAAAAAAAACATGTTCGTACGTGTATATGTATATATGAATTATTAAAATATTTTCCATTCTTCAAAGAAATCTAAATAATAATTGAATGCATTAATAATGCAGTTTTTTCTCCATGTCATTGTTTGTATTCTGAGATTTTAGAGTAACCGTTTCTTTATGAATTGTGTCAGTTTGATTATGGCTTCATCTCTTCTGTAAAGCTGTTGAGATTTCTGCATTTGTGGAGAGTTACAGTGTACAGTCAGTAGAGTCGCTCATTTAAACATGAAACCTTTCGGGCTTCTTCGAGCAGACTAGTGTAATATAATCACAGTGCTTCAGCGGTCGGTGTGATTTGGTGCTTGTCGAGTCCAGAGAGACTTCTGATAATGTTCCAGACACGAGCGGAGAATGATGAGTGATGATGTCATCATAACCCGGACTCTGCATGTCATTTACACACAAAATCATGTTTTTGAGACGTGTGAATAGAGGACACCGCGACATCCTCTGGTTTCGCTGAATAATAAGAATAATATACCCAAAAATGTATATTTATGTACTGGCCGATATGCTATTTCAGCTTTCTAACACCTAGTTTGATGTTTATGTTTTCATCTGGATGATTTATGATTGATGATGGCGTTTGCTCATTTGCAGTTCATCTCGAAGGCTTTTTCTGTCAGATTAAATCGACATTTAGAACATGTCTTTAAGATATTTATGATTTTTAATGTGTGTAAAACTGCTTTTTAAAAGATTTGTTTTTTATCATATTTATTCATATTTTTTATTTGTTTTATATTTTCATTTTAGTAAAAGTTTTAGTAATTTAGTTGTAAGTGTTTTTGCCATTTTTATTAGTTCAGTTTTTTTTGTTTATAGCTTTTATTAGGTTTTTTTTCAGTTTTAATTTTAGTTATTTTAATTATAATATTTTATATTATTTTTTTACATTAATTATATATATATATATTTAAAAATTTTATTTTTCATATATTATTTAATATATATATTAAGTGTAAATGAGTGATTCATAACTATACTGTATACACATTTAAATCTCAATTATATTATATATATATATATATACAAGTTTCAAGTATTTAATTCTGTCAGATTAAATCGACATTCAGAACATATCTTTAAGATGTTTATGATTTTGAATGCGTGTAAAACTTTTTTTTATTATAGCTTATTCCAGTGTTATTTTGTATCATTGGGATGCTATTATAGCTTTTATTCATATTTTGAATTATTTTTTATATTTTCATTTTAGTAAAAGTTTTAGTATTTTAGTTGTGGGTTTTTTCCATTTTTATTAGTTCTGTTCTTTTTTGTTTATAGCTTTTATTCGTTTTTTTTTTTTTTTTTAAATTTTAAAGATTTTTTACTACATTAAATAAAATAAAAATATTTGTATATAATATATATATATTAAGTCTTTAGATGATAAAACTTTAACCCTTTTTATATAATGAGTGATTCATAATTATACACATTTAAAATAATGAATCAAGAAATTTCAATTATATTATATATATATATATATACAAGTTTCAAGTAAATATATCAGTGCAAAGAGGTTGTGTGACGTGAATTTTGATCTTGAGATCGAATTAGTTCCTTCGTCATTTGTGCATTTCCACTAAAAGTCTCTTGAAGAGCATTATTTCGGCAGTGTATCTTGGGTTCTGTTTAATACGCTGATTACGACGGTCACTTTTCTGCCGGTTTTAGCCGTTCTTCAGACTCTGCTTTTCCCGTCTTTTATTGTTCTCTCGGCTGTATTTATAGCATCCTCTCATTCAGGGGCTCGATTTAACAGCTTATAAATTCTCCTGAAATGAATCATCGTCGCAGACACAGTCTCGACCCGACACTTAGGAAACTGTGGTGATGTATTTAAATGTTATTTAACAGGTGAATCTCAAGCACATGTTGTTTTTCACTCCAAAGTCAAAGACAAAGTGTACTGCATTACAAAACTAAGCCTCTTTTAACACTTATGCATGTTTAATCATAATGGAAATTAATGCAATGTTAATGAAAATGTAAAATATTTGGCATTATGACATTTTTATGATGATTTAAACATGCTATGTGTAAAAAACCCAGCAAAAACAAGGTTTTCACTGTAGCATATGATGTAGTTACCGATTCGCTGGAGTGTCCATGTGATGTTTTCTGGGTGAACATGTGCACTAATGCAACGTCTCATCTCAGCTTTATTTAATTAGAAAGATGCTGAAAGGGCCTTGAGGGATAACGAGGAACGAGTCTAATTGTGCTTGTCGATTAACTCTTGGTTTCACACATGGACCCGTGAGCGCAATCATCACTCTTTTATTCTCTGCGTATTCAAACAATGTCTTGACAGCTGAGAATAGATGCATCCGACTCTTTCACTGTTGGATTGCTCTCGCTGTGATGTTCGCTGATTTACAGTCTCTCTCAGATTTTGTTTAAGTGTTTTTATTTACTTTTATTGGCATCACAAAAACAGTTCATCTTGTTTTAGCATTAGAATTGTGGCTGCATGCAATTAGGATCCAAGGACATTAATAATTGATATAAAGTAAAACAGCACTTTTCCAAATGAGTAGTTTTCATATGAAATATGAAATAAAATTAAAAAGGTAGTTAATTAAAATGCAAAATAAAATGCATTTATAATACGTTTTAATAATAAAATAAAATAAATAATTAGATAAAATACAATACGATACAAAAAAACTATACGATTAAAGGACAAAAGTAATTTATATAAAGTGGCACTTAAATGATAAAATATTAAATAAAATTGTACAATTAAATAAAATACTGTTAAATACAATAAATTATAAAATAAATACAAAAATAAGTAAAATTGACAAAGTATAAAATAAATAATTGAATAAAAAAATTCAAATGTGTGTAATAATATTTGCTTTGGTTGAAATGTCTGCCAAATGGTTAAATATAATGTAATGTAAATAATATTAATACAATTATTTTAAATTTAATAATAAATAAAGTGCAATGCAAGTCACTTTGGATACAACAAAACAAACAAAAACTAAATGAAATACAGCTTAAACTAAGATTTGGTCAAGACTAAGACATGAGAAGTGTTATATAAGTAATGTTGTCTCTCTCTCAGATGCAGAAAACCTGTAAATGCTTGAGCTAATAAAATGTAGATTGCATTGAATGCAATGCAAGTTGCTTTGGATAAAAGCATCTGCCAAATGCATGAATGTAAAAAAAGCTTAAACTAAGATTTGGTCAGACATGAGAAGTGTTATGTATGTAATGTGTGTGTGTGTGTGTGTGTGTGTGTGTGTGTGTGTCTCTCTCTCAGATGCAGACAGACAGGACGCTATAAACCTGTTCCTGCAGGTCTTCCAGCCGTCTGAATCAAAGCCTCATCTCTGGGAACTGCCCACAGACTTCTACCTTCACCACAGTAACACCATGAGCCTCCCACACCAGCGCCACAGGTAATATTACACCGACTGAGTGAATGTCAGCTTGTGTTACACCGACTGAGTGAATGTCAGCTTGTGTTACACCGACTGAGTGAATGTCAGCCTGTGTTACACCGACTGAGTGAATGCTTGTGTTACACCGACTGAGTGAATGTCAGCCTGTGTTACACCGACTGAGTGAATGTCAGCTTGTGTTACACCGACTGAGTGAATGTCAGCTTGTGTTACACCGACTGAGTGAATGTCAGCTTGTGTTACACCGACTGAGTGAATGTCAGCTTGTGTTACACCGACTGAGTGAATGTCAGCTTGTGTTACACCGACTGAGTGAATGTCAGCTTGTGTTACACCGACTGAGTGAATGTCAGCTTGTGTTACACCGACTGAGTGAATGTCAGCTTGTGTTACACCAACTGAGTGAATGTCAGCCTGTGTTACACCGACTGAGTGAATGTCAGCTTGTGTTACACCGACTGAGTGAATGTCAGCTTGTGTTACACCGACTGAGTGAATGTCAGCTTGTGTTACACCGACTGAGTGAATGTCAGCTTGTGTTACACCGACTGAGTGAATGTCAGCTTGTGTTACACCGACTGAGTGAATGTCAGCTTGTGTTACACCGACTGAGTGAATATCAGCTTGTGTTACACCGACTGAGTGAATGTCAGCTTGTGTTACACCGACTGAGTGAATATCAGCTTGTGTTACACCGACTGAGTGAATGTCAGCTTGTGTTACACCGACTGAGTGAATGTCAGCTTGTGTTACACCGACTGAGTGAATATCAGCTTGTGTTACACCGACTGAGTGAATATCAGCTTGTGTTACACCGACTGAGTGAATATCAGCTTGTGTTACACCGACTGAGTGAATATCAGCTTGTGTTACACCGACTGAGTGAATGTCAGCTTGTGTCACACCGACTGAGTGAATGTCAGCTTGTGTTACACCGACTGAGTGAATATCAGCTTGTGTTACACCGACTGAGTGAATATCAGCTTGTGTTACACCGACTGAGTGAATGCTTGTGTTACACCGACTGAGTGAATGTCAGCTTGTGTTACACCCACTGAGTGAATATCAGCTTGTGTTACACCGACTGAGTGAATGCTTGTGTTACACCGACTGAGTGAATGTCAGCTTGTGTTACACCGACTGAGTGAATGTCAGCTTGTGTTACACCGACTGAGTGAATGTCAGCTTGTGTTTCACCGACTGAGTGAATGTCAGCTTGTGTTACACCGACTGAGTGAATGTCAGCTTGTGTTTCACCGACTGAGTGAATGTCAGCTTGTGTTACACCGACTGAGTGAATGTCAGCTTGTGTTTCACCGACTGAGTGAATGTCAGCTTGTGTTACACCGACTGAGTGAATGTCAGCTTGTGTTACACCGACTGAGTGAATATCAGCTTGTGTTACACCGACTGAGTGAATGCTTGTGTTACACCGACTGAGTGAATATCAGCTTGTGTTACACCGACTGAGTGAATGCTTGTGTTACACCGACTGAGTGAATGTCAGCTTGTGTTACACCGACTGAGTGAATGTCAGCTTGTGTTACACCGACTGAGTGAATGTCAGCTTGTGTTTCACCGACTGAGTGAATGTCAGCTTGTGTTACACCGACTGAGTGAATGTCAGCTTGTGTTACACCGACTGAGTGAATGCTTGTGTTACACCGACTGAGTGAATGTCAGTTTGTGTTACACAGACTGAGTGAATGTCAGCTTGTGTTACACCGACTGAGTGAATGTCGCTTGTGTTACACCGACTGAGTGAATATCCGCTTGTGTTACACCGACTGAGTGAATATCCGCTTGTGTTACACCGACTGAGTGAATGTCAGCTTGTGTTACACCGACTGAGTGAATGTCAGCTTGTGTTACACCGACTGAGTGAATGTCAGCCTGTGTTACACCGACTGACTGAATGTCAGCTTGTGTTACACCGACTGAGTGAATGTCAGCTTGTGTTACACCGACTGAGTAAATATCAGCTTGTGTTACACCGACTGAGTGAATGTCAGCTTGTGTTACACCGACTGAGTGAATATCAGCTTGTGTTACACCGACTGAGTGAATATCGGCTTGTGTTACACCGACTGAGTGAATGTCAGCTTGTGTTACACCGACTGAGTGAATATCAGCTTGTGTTACACCGACTGAGTGAATGTCAGCTTGTGTTACACCGACTGAGTGAATATCGGCTTGTGTTACACCGACTGAGTGAATATCAGCTTGTGTTACACCGACTGAGTGAATGTCAGCTTGTGTTACACCGACTGAGTGAATATCAGCTTGTGTTACACCGACTGAGTGAATGCTTGTGTTACACCGACTGAGTGAATGTCAGCTTGTGTTACACCGACTGAGTGAATATCGGCTTGTGTTACACCGACTGAGTGAATATCGGCTTGTGTTACACCGACTGAGTGAATGTCAGCTTGTGTTACACCGACTGAGTAAATATCAGCTTGTGTTACACCGACTGAGTGAATGTCAGCTTGTGTTACACCGACTGAGTGAATATCAGCTTGTGTTACACCGACTGAGTGAATATCGGCTTGTGTTACACCGACTGAGTGAATGTCAGCTTGTGTTACACCGACTGAGTGAATATCAGCTTGTGTTACACCGACTGAGTGAATGTCAGCTTGTGTTACACCGACTGAGTGAATATCGGCTTGTGTTACACCGACTGAGTGAATATCAGCTTGTGTTACACCGACTGAGTGAATGTCAGCTTGTGTTACACCGACTGAGTGAATATCAGCTTGTGTTACACCGACTGAGTGAATGCTTGTGTTACACCGACTGAGTGAATGTCAGCTTGTGTTACACCGACTGAGTGAATATCGGCTTGTGTTACACCGACTGAGTGAATGTCAGCTTGTGTTACACCGACTGAGTGAATATCAGCTTGTGTTACACCGACTGAGTGAATATCAGCTTGTGTTACACCGACTGAGTGAATGTCAGCTTGTGTTACACTGACTGAGTGAATGTCAGCTTGTGTTACACCGACTGAGTGAATATCAGCTTGTGTTACACCGACTGAGTGAATATCAGCTTGTGTTACACCGACTGAGTGAATGCTTGTGTTACACCGACTGAGTGAATGTCAGCTTGTGTTACACCGACTGAGTGAATATCAGCTTGTGTTACACCGACTGAGTGAATGTCAGCTTGTGTTACACTGACTGAGTGAATGTCAGCTTGTGTTACACCGACTGAGTGAATATCAGCTTGTGTTACACCGACTGAGTGAATATCAGCTTGTGTTACACCGACTGAGTGAATATCAGCTTGTGTTACACCGACTGAGTGAATATCAGCTTGTGTTACACCGACTGAGTGAATGTCAGCTTGTGTTACACCGACTGAGTGAATATCAGCTTGTGTTACACCGACTGAGTGAATATCAGCTTGTGTTACACCGACTGAGTGAATATCAGCTTGTGTTACACCGACTGAGTGAATATCAGCTTGTGTTACACCGACTGAGTGAATATCAGCTTGTGTTATACCGACTGAGTTAATGTCAGTTTGTGTTACACCGACTGAGTGAATGTCAGCTTGTGTTACACCGACTGAGTGAATGTCAGCTTGTGTTACACTGACTGAGTGAATATCAGCTTGTGTTACACCGACTGAGTGAATGTCAGTTTGTGTTACACCGACTGAGTGAATGTCAGCTTGTGTTACACCGACTGAGTGAATGTCAGCTTGTGTTACACCGACTGAGTGAATGTCAGCTTGTGTTACACTGACTGAGTGAATGTCAGCTTGTGTTACACCGACTGAGTGAATATCAGCTTGTGTTACACCGACTGAGTGAATATCAGCTTGTGTTACACCGACTGAGTGAATGCTTGTGTTACACCGACTGAGTGAATATCAGCTTGTGTTACACCGACTGAGTGAATATCAGCTTGTGTTACACCGACTGAGTGAATATCAGCTTGTGTTACACCGACTGAGTGAATATCAGCTTGTGTTACACCGACTGAGTGAATGCTTGTGTTACACCGACTGAGTGAATATCAGCTTGTGTTACACCGACTGAGTGAATATCAGCTTGTGTTACACCGACTGAGTTAATGTCAGCTTGTGTTACACCGACTGAGTGAATATCAGCTTGTGTTACACCGACTGAGTGAATATCAGCTTGTGTTACACCGACTGAGTGAATGCTTGTGTTACACCGACTGAGTGAATGTCAGCTTGTGTTACACCGACTGAGTGAATGTCAGCTTGTGTTACACCGACTGAGTGAATGCTTGTGTTACACCGACTGAGTGAATGTCAGCTTGTGTTACACCGACTGAGTGAATGTCAGCTTGTGTTACACCGACTGAGTGAATGTCAGCTTGTGTTACACCGACTGAGTGAATGTCAGCTTGTGTTACACCGACTGAGTGAATGCTTGTGTTACACCGACTGAGTGAATATCAGCTTGTGTTACACCGACTGAGTGAATATCAGCTTGTGTTACACCGACTGAGTGAATGTCAGCTTGTGTTACACCGACTGAGTGAATGTCAGCTTGTGTTACACCGACTGAGTGAATGTCAGCTTGTGTTACACCGACTGAGTGAATGTCAGCTTGTGTTACACCGACTGAGTGAATATCGGCTTGTGTTACACCGACTGAGTGAATGTCAGCTTGTGTTACACCGACTGAGTGAATGTCAGCTTGTGTTACACCGACTGAGTGAATATCAGCTTGTGTTACACCGACTGAGTGAATGTCAGCTTGTGTTACACCGACTGAGTGAATATCAGCTTGTGTTACACCGACTGAGTGAATGTCAGCTTGTGTTACACCGACTGAGTGAATATCGGCTTGTGTTACACCGACTGAGTGAATGTCAGCTTGTGTTACACCGACTGAGTGAATGTCGGCTTGTGTTACACCGACTGAGTGAATATCGGCTTGTGTTACACCGACTGAGTGAATGTCAGCTTGTGTTACACCGACTGAGTGAATGTCAGCTTGTGTTACACCGACTGAGTGAATATCGGCTTGTGTTACACCGACTGAGTGAATATCGGCTTGTGTTACACCGACTGAGTGAATGTCAGCTTGTGTTACACCGACTGAGTGAATATCAGCTTGTGTTACACCGACTGAGTGAATATCAGCTTGTGTTACACCGACTGAGTGAATGTCAGCTTGTGTTACACCGACTGAGTGAATGTCAGCTTGTGTTACACCGACTGAGTGAATATCAGCTTGTGTTACACCGACTGAGTGAATGTCAGCTTGTGTTACACCGACTGAGTGAATGTCGGCTTGTGTTACACCGACTGAGTGAATATCAGCTTGTGTTACACCGACTGAGTGAATGTCAGCTTGTGTTACACCGACTGAGTGAATGCTTGTGTTACACCGACTGAGTGAATATCAGCTTGTGTTACACCGACTGAGTGAATGTCAGCTTGTGTTACACCGACTGAGTGAATGTCGGCTTGTGTTACACCGACTGAGTGAATATCGGCTTGTGTTACACCGACTGAGTGAATGTCAGCTTGTGTTACACCGACTGAGTGAATGTCAGCTTGTGTTACACCGACTGAGTGAATATCGGCTTGTGTTACACCGACTGAGTGAATATCGGCTTGTGTTACACCGACTGAGTGAATGTCAGCTTGTGTTACACCGACTGAGTGAATATCAGCTTGTGTTACACCGACTGAGTGAATATCGGCTTGTGTTACACCGACTGAGTGAATGTCAGCTTGTGTTACACCGACTGAGTGAATGTCAGCTTGTGTTACACCGACTGAGTGAATATCGGCTTGTGTTACACCGACTGAGTGAATATCAGCTTGTGTTACACCGACTGAGTTAATGTCAGCTTGTGTTACACCGACTGAGTGAATATCAGCTTGTGTTACACCGACTGAGTGAATATCAGCTTGTGTTACACCGACTGAGTGAATGCTTGTGTTACACCGACTGAGTGAATGTCAGCTTGTGTTACACCGACTGAGTGAATGTCAGCTTGTGTTACACCGACTGAGTGAATGTCAGCTTGTGTTACACCGACTGAGTGAATGTCAGCTTGTGTTACACCGACTGAGTGAATGTCAGCTTGTGTTACACCGACTGAGTGAATGTCAGCTTGTGTTACACCGACTGAGTGAATATCAGCTTGTGTTACACCGACTGAGTGAATGTCAGCTTGTGTTACACCGACTGAGTGAATGTCAGCTTGTGTTACACCGACTGAGTGAATGTCAGCTTGTGTTACACCGACTGAGTGAATGTCAGCTTGTGTTACACCGACTGAGTGAATATCGGCTTGTGTTACACCGACTGAGTGAATGTCAGCTTGTGTTACACCGACTGAGTGAATGTCAGCTTGTGTTACACCGACTGAGTGAATATCAGCTTGTGTTACACCGACTGAGTGAATGTCAGCTTGTGTTACACCGACTGAGTGAATGTCAGCTTGTGTTACACCGACTGAGTGAATATCAGCTTGTGTTACACCGACTGAGTGAATGTCGGCTTGTGTTACACCGACTGAGTGAATGTCGGCTTGTGTTACACCGACTGAGTGAATATCGGCTTGTGTTACACCGACTGAGTGAATATCAGCTTGTGTTACACCGACTGAGTGAATGTCAGCTTGTGTTACACCGACTGAGTGAATGTCAGCTTGTGTTACACCGACTGAGTGAATATCAGCTTGTGTTACACCGACTGAGTGAATGTCAGTTTGTGTTACACCGACTGAGTGAATGTCAGCTTGTGTTACACCGACTGAGTGAATGTCAGCTTGTGTTACACCGACTGAGTGAATGTCAGCTTGTGTTACACCGACTGAGTGAATATCAGCTTGTGTTACACCGACTGAGTGAATGTCAGCTTGTGTTACACCGACTGAGTGAATGTCAGCTTGTGTTACACCGACTGAGTGAATGTCAGCTTGTGTTACACCGACTGAGTGAATGTCAGCTTGTGTTACACTGACTGAGTGAATGTCAGCTTGTGTTACACCGACTGAGTGAATGTCAGCTTGTGTTACACCGACTGAGTGAATATCGGCTTGTGTTACACCGACTGAGTGAATGTCAGCTTGTGTTACACCGACTGAGTGAATGTCAGCTTGTGTTACACCGACTGAGTGAATATCAGCTTGTGTTACACCGACTGAGTGAATATCAGCTTGTGTTACACCGACTGAGTGAATATCAGCTTGTGTTACACCGACTGAGTGAATGTCAGCTTGTGTTACACCGACTGAGTGAATGTCAGCTTGTGTTACACCGACTGAGTGAATGTCAGCTTGTGTTACACCGACTGAGTGAATGTCAGCTTGTGTTACACCGACTGAGTGAATATCAGCTTGTGTTACACCGACTGAGTGAATGTCAGCTTGTGTTACACCGACTGAGTGAATGTCAGCTTGTGTTACACCGACTGAGTGAATATCAGCTTGTGTTACACCGACTGAGTGAATGTCAGCTTGTGTTACACCGACTGAGTGAATGTCAGCTTGTGTTACACCGACTGAGTGAATGTCAGCTTGTGTTACACCGACTGAGTGAATGTCAGCTTGTGTTACACCGACTGAGTGAATGTCAGCTTGTGTTACACCGACTGAGTGAATGTCAGCTTGTGTTACACCGACTGAGTGAATGTCAGCTTGTGTTACACCGACTGAGTGAATGTCAGCTTGTGTTACACTGACTGAGTGAATGTCAGCTTGTGTTACACCGACTGAGTGAATGTCAGCTTGTGTTACACCGACTGAGTGAATATCGGCTTGTGTTACACCGACTGAGTGAATGTCAGCTTGTGTTACACCGACTGAGTGAATGTCAGCTTGTGTTACACCGACTGAGTGAATATCAGTTTGTGTTACACCTTGTAATGGAATTGAAATTTTAATTTTATAACAAGTATTCGATTCCCAACCTTAGCTGTGACTTAGTAACAGTGTAGTGATGCTTGCCTTAGTAAACGGCAGTATGAACAGGTTCTGGTTGGTGTTTCATTGCCTTTAGATCGTAAATTGTGTAAACATCAAAATGTTTTTTCCACCTCGTTTCATTCGCCATCTTCAGCTCTGCGTCCATCCATTCCTCTCTGGAGTTTGTGCTTTATTATTTTATTGCCCTGTGATGTTAAAGTGTGTGTGTGTGTGTCCCGTGACCCAGTTTAGTGTCCTGCAGTCGGACTCCGCATGTCTTTGTGATGCCGCTTGCATAATGGACGATGTGACAAAGCCTTACGCTGATGGTTCGACTATTATCAGACACAAAACGAAATGAAACGAGTCTGACCTGTTTTCGGAAATTGTAGTCAGATTGTCTCTGAAAGGACAGTTCGTGTTCGAGGACACACACACACACACACACACACACACACACACACACACACACACACACACACACACACACACACACACACACACACACACATGCATGTGTTTCCATTCAGTTCACTGATGGCTAGGACAGTGTGTTCATGTATGTGTGTGAATCTGAGTTCACCCTTAAATCACAAGAAACAAACGTATCATATTTTTAGTTCCCATTAAGATTTTTGGATTGATATTATTTTTGTAAAAATCGCCTCAAATTCGCAAAAAAATAATAATACAGGGTTCGTACAAAGTGCGTGAGGTTCTGAAGTCCTGGAAAACCCTTGAGAACAGACATATTTAAGAAAAAGTACTTGAAAAGTGCTTGAATTATTATTGAAATACAATATATATATGGAATTAGTGTTTCATTTTTTGGGATTTGATAAGTGCTGGTTGTAGTCTTTGAAATCCCAAAGTCCTTAAGTCATGGGATTTAATTTTTCATTAAATTTTTCATTAAAATATGTACGAACCCCTGAGATTATAAATTGAAAAGTATATCTACACATTAGTGTTATATTTACTATTATTATTATTATATTAAGACATATTTATGTATTTGTTTGTTGTATATTATATTACCAATATAAATTTTATTATATAATATTATAATAAATTAATTAAACACACACACACACACACACACACACATTAGACACACAGATATATGCATATATACAATTTATTTGTTAAAATAATTTTTTGTTTTACATATATGAGATATATAAACAATTATATAATTATTATAATCTTTAATAAAAATTATATTTGTAATTTAATATAAATAAATGTGTATATATTTATTAATGGAAATGTGTATATATACACATTAGTACAGTATGTGCAAATACATTTAATTAATTGTATTATATTCTTTGTTATGAAATTAATTTATGCTCGGTTTAATTAGAAATTAATATACACGTTATAATTTACGTGTGTGTTTGTCATGTATATGTGTATATTAATCATTTACATTTTTTATATATTATATTATATTATTATATAATTGGTAACACTTCACAATAAGGTTTAATTTGTTTCTGTATTTATTAATCTTTTTTTAGGATTTGTTACTAAAAATAGTTATTAATTGTTTGTTCATGTGAGTTCACAGTGCATTAACTAATGTTAACAGATTTGAATAATGTTTTAGTAAATGTTGAAATTAACATTAAAAAAGATTAATAAATGCTGTAGAAACTGTAGAATTATTAGTTCATGTTAACTAATTTAGTTTACTAATGTTAACGAATGAAACGTTATTGTAAACTGTTACCATACAATTCATATATAATTTTTCTAAATATTACAATTATATATTTTTGTGTTACACTGCCCTTTAGAAAACAGTACTGAGGTGATACCATGGTACAGATCGTAATATCATGGTATTTTGATATTTACTATAACCATGTTCATATACTGCCATATCACATGGTGCATGTTATGGTACGACTTCCCAAAATAACATGGTGTTTCTATTGTAGAGTTTGACGTCACCTGTATGTTTTCTCCTGCAGTTACACACACTGGTGGTCTGACGGAGTGCTGACGTTCCTCCCGTTACCGTACGATGAAGGTGATCACTTTACTCAGCCATAAACACCGATATGAGAGACGTGTGGTTACATATTAACCAGAAACCTAGTCGTTTAAAGGATTCGTTCACTTCAGAATTAAAACTTCCTGATCATTTACTCTCCCTCACGTCATCCAAGATGTTCATGTCTTTCTTCCTTCAGTGGAAAACAAATGAAGGTTTTTGAGGAAGACATTCGAGGATTGTGATTTAGTGTCTTCAATGGGGTCCAACGGGTCGAAGGTCCAGATGTGAGTTTCAGTGCAGCTTCAGAGTCTCGACACGATCCAGCCGAGGAATCAGTAGAATTTGTAGAATCTGCTCTGAACAAACACACGCTTCAGAAACGAGCTAAAAGATCCCGACTGTAAATCAGGAAAATCATATTTTCCAGTGAGTGAACATATAATGCTGTTTGACTGCAGGTAGGCCGTGAGACAGAGGGTTGATTGGTACCATTTTGAGGGATTAAACCGCATGGTGATTTTTGTGTAGGTATATGACCCTGTATTTGAAAAATGTGTGATAGCATTAGATTCAAGGTAGTTTTTGGTTACGGAGGACGATTTTCAAACATATGTCAAGAAAAATGATAAATGAATTTATCTTTAAATCAATTTTAAATTGTATAAAATTTTTATAAAATGTTATAAAAAATTTATAAACTTTTTATACAAATTTTATAAAAATTTTATAAAAATTTTATAAAATTTTATACATTTTATACATTTTTAAAATAAAAAAAATTATAAAAAAAATTAAATAAAATTTTTAAATTATAAAAGGATACATTTTTCTCTCTTGTAGTCACTGAACACCTTACCTTGAGGTAGGATGATATAAGTGTTGATTTCTAATGAAAGCTACCACGGATCGGATGCTATCACACATTTTCCAACACTAGAGATGTGTACCTTCATGAAAATCAAAAAGAAATTTAATCCCTCAAAATGCTACCGGTAGCCCAAATTTGGGGTCCCGTCTCATGGCCTAAGGTTAACCATTATATGTTCACTGTGGAAAAGATGATTTTCGGGATCTTATGCTTTCCTGTAATGCAATTCCCGTAATACTTACGGTTGTTGTTTAAACAAGAAAAACTAAACCTTAACCCTAGTGATGGGCAACGATTTATCACGATTAATCGCATCCAAAATAAAAGTTTGTGTTTACATAATATATGTGTGTGTGTAAAAATTAATTATTTTCTATATATAAATACACACACATGCATGTATACATTTAAGAAATATTTGCATGTATATACATAATTTATATTATATATAAATAACACATTTTTCTTAAATAAATGCATGTGTGTGTCAAGTCAAGTCACCTTTATTTATATAGCGCTTTTTACAATACAGATTGTATCAAAGCGCTTCACAGTGATAACATGAAAACAATATAACAAAAACAATATAACAAAGTTTGTTTCTAAAAGAAAATTGCGTCAACGTCCACCTTAAGTAAGGCAGATCAATAATATTATTGAATATTAAATGTCCCCAACTAAGCAAGCCAAAAGCCAAGGCAACAGTGGCAAGGAACCAAAACTCCATCAGGGACAGAATGGAGAAAACAACCTTGGGAGAAACCAGACTCAGTCGGGGCCAGTTCTCCTCTGGCCAACGGAGGAACAGTGCATGATTCGGGCAGCATTACAAGTCAGATTGGATCGGAACATTTAGAGTATTTGTCCATTTCCATCTTTTGGAAGTCCAAGTAATCACGGCGGTATTAAGACGAGTTGTTGAGGATCAGTGCCGTCCACCATAGAGAGTCCATATCGCCGGTGTTGAGTCGTCTCTTCACAGGCTTTGTGATTGGAGCATCTGAAGTCTCCGTGAGAGGCTGGATACAAACTGGAGCTGACGAACGCCATTTTCTCGGGACTCGCGTCCCGAGATAACAGCAGAAAAGCGAAAAGGGAAAATAATTAGCGTAGCTGCTGTTCATAATGATGATTTCCATAACACAGGCGTAAATGATAAAACATGAAGACAGTGACTCTTGCGTCCCAAAATCACCCCCCTCCGTCCCCCACTCAACTCAGCCCAGCTTACTGACCTCTACGTCCCTCCTGCTGCTGAGACCTAACCACAATCTCACAATCTCTCCGCAACCCAACCATACGCGCCAACCCGTTGACTAATGGTGCGTTCACACCGGACGCGAATAGCGCGTCAGGCGCGAGTGATTTCAATGTTAAGTCAATGCAAAGACGCGTTACGCGCGTAAAAAATTCCTGCGGCGCGAATGAGGCGCGGTAGACGCGAATACGCCTCATTCGCGCGTCTTGAGCGTCTGGTGCGTTAAGCGCGAATGATTTAGTTAGTGCTATTTGTGCATTCACGCGTTTGACGCGAATTCGCGTCTGCCGCCCGAGTTGAAAAATCTGAACTTCTGCGTCAATTCGCGCCGCGTTAACCAATCAGGAGCCTGCTTGCTGCTGTCACGTGGTGAAGTATCTGGATGCTTCAATAAATTATTTTGTAATATATGACTGTGGTTCTAATGCACAACAAAGCAAATATTTTATCACATAAAACTTGATTTCAATATATGACACATATTCATTTTGCATTGAATGCTATTTATTCCATATCTAGATTATATGAAATATTATTATAATGTAAAGACAACCAACATATAAGTTCATGTCTGGACAGTGATGTGTGAGAGAGAGAGAAAAATCACAGGACAGATTAATCACTTTTGGAGGCTGGCTTCATTTATTATCAAAACAAAAATAAATGACAGATTAGGTGGATGCGGGCGAGGGTGAACCTCGCGCCGGGCTGTAGAGCGCGGGCTCGACAGGCATAGCTAGACCACTCGAGGCCGAGGGCTTATACGGCCTACGCTGTCCTCGTCAGCGTCCTCACCATTAGGTCCACCAAACCTAGCTCCTGGAGCAAATTGTGAAACTCCTGAAACCCTCCGGAGGGTCTGGTGGACCCGAGTACAGCGACGATGTCCCCTACGCAGCTGTTTCTGCTCTCCAGAGCATATACGAGCGGTGACTCTCTCGAATAATGCTAATGCTAATGCTCGATAAACATCTAAAAAGATGGCCGCCAACGGGTTTCGAAACTTTCGCCTCCGGATTTCGCCTCTGACGCGCGTAAATTTCGCTTCAAACTTTTGTTTTTACGCGCGTCAATTTCGCCATTGACACGCGAATTAACACAAAGTGGTCAAGCGTCAAACTAGACGTGGTAGACCCGAATTTGACGCGCTATTCGCGTCCGGTGTGAACGCACAGTAAGGCTGTCGAGCCCCACTGGTGCGTGAACAGGCAGTTTCAGTGGACAACGGTTCCGTATGGCATACTACCTACCGCAACACAATATCTGCCCAACCCCCAGTCATTCACGCAATATACACAGGAACGTAATGACTGTTAATACTATGCAACCTATACAAATAACCTACAGTCTCTTCAAGTTTAATAGTATTAAATGCATTTGATCTGATTCAGCAGTGGTATAAAAGGTAAGCATTATGTAAATGCTTGGCTGAAGAGATGCGTCTTTAATCTAGTTTTAAACTGGGACAGCGAGTCAGAGCCTCGAACAATATCAGGAAGGCTATTCCAGAGTTTAGGAGCTAAATGTGAGAACGCCCTCCCTCCTTTAGTGGACTTAGATATCCTAGGAATGACCAGAAGCCTCGAATTTAGTGATCTTAAAGAACGCGATGGATTGTAGGGCGATAGAAGGTCCATTAAATACACAGGAGCTAAACCATTTAGGGCTTTATAGGTCAGTAGTAGTACTTTGTAATTGATACGGAACTTAATAGGTAACCAGTGTAGAAATGATAAAATTGGTGTTATATGATCATATTTTCTTGACCTAGTAAGAACTCTAGCAGCTGCATTTTGCACTAACTGTAGCTTGTTTATTGAGGATGCAGGACAACCAGCTAATAAAGCATTACAGTAATCTAGTCTCGAGGTCATGAATGCATGAACTAACTTTTCTGCATCAGAAACAGATAGCAACTCATTTATATTTACAAAAATATATATGTATTTATATATACAAAAGAATTATACACAGCACACACATATATATTATGTAAACACAAACTTTTAACCAGCACTACTCTCGCCTTATGTCAATGTCTTTTGTTTTAGATATTTTTTATTTTGTTTTATAATTTATCGCTGACGTGTTGCTAAGGATACATCGTTGCATTCAAATTAAAATATTAAAATTTTGTTGGAAAAATTTATTTTTTTCTAGACAAACCATCCACCATTTTATAACAAAAATAAACATTTATATACTTTTTAACCACAAATGCTCATCTTGCACATCCACGGCTTCACGCATTACGTCATCGCGTTGAAAGGTCACGCGTGGAAAAGGGAGAGTAGGACTTCAAAATCATCCCACATAGTTGTTTTAACTATATTATAACGTATTTTTATTTTTTTGTAAAGGGCGTTTGACTTAGTCTTTGCACGTTCGCTTTGTAAACACTCGGTCTGTTCTTTCGCCTACGTCCCGCTTGACCTTTCACCCTGATTACGTAATGTGTGTCGCATCACAGCTCGTGCAAGACCAGCATTTGTGGTTAAAAGTATATAAATGTTTATTTTGTTATAAATGTCCACTGGTTTGTCTAGATCAGACTCTGATTCCTCGGCTGGATCGTGTCGAGACTTTGAAGCTGCACTGAAACTCACATCTGGACCTTCGACCCGTTGGACCCCATTGAGTCACTATATGGAGAAACCCTGGAGTGTGTTCCTCAAAAACCTTAATTTGTTTTCCACTGAAGAAAGAAAGACATGAACATCTTGGATGACGTGGGGGAGAGTAAATGATCAGGAAGTTTTAATTGTAAAGTGAACTACTGCTTTAAGTTGGAGTCCTGATCGAATCGAGGTTCATGAGCGACCGATCGGAAACGCAATCTCACAATTATAAGTCATAATTCAGGATCCTTAAAAAGTCTTCAATTAGATTTTTAAAATGTAAGGCCATAAAAAGTCGTATTTTTACTCATGAGAGGTCTTACATTTTGGATGACACTTTGACTAAGACAAATCTAAACGCTTTACCAAATTAAAACAATCTAATTAGCGTACATATTATTTTTTATTATTCTATCTTTGTGGATTTGCTAGGAGGAGGAGGAGAAGAAAATGGTTAAATGTCAGTTTAATTGTAAAATCATTCTTTATTTATTCTTAGTTATGTCCCCAAATGAGTTTTTGTCTTATATTTTTTTCATAATTTATATAGTTAGACTATATTAGCTACAATATCACATGCGCAAGAGTGCCGTTTTCTCCAGAACAAATGTGATATTTATTTGATACAACAGTTAAATGAACAATAAGTTAAAATTGTGTTACATTTTAGACACAATATTGTCAATTGGTTTTAGTTTCATATTTAAAAGTACCCTTTTATTTAAAAAGTTCAAATTAGAAATAATTTCATATTTAAATATTGAATAAAAAAAAATCTCGTAAAATTGTAAAAACATTAATGCCAGTTCTGAAGCGGCTTCTGTGTCGTCTCTGCACTGCAAAGATGGATTTTGATTTAATGATTTAATTTGGTAACAGTGGTATTGTGTTATTATTTAATTTGAATGTTAGAATTTGACATGAAAGGTGATGCATACATCTAATAAGTTTGGGGAAAATGCACTTATATAGGTAAAAATGCCCCTGGAAATCAATTTAAGGTGGCAAATATATATCATTTTAATAAAAATTTTGATTTCCATCACTGCTGTGAACTGACCACCGCATATGAATAATATGAATATTCTCATGAATCAGCTGTCAACAACAGACCTAAACCAGCCACAAAAACACATTATAATCGACAAAACTTTGGAAATATCGAGATTTTGTCAATATTGCACACCCCTAATGTACAGCAATCGTTTTTATTTCTTCAAAAAAAGTCTTAAAAAGCCTTAACCCCTTCGCTGTCACGCCCCTTTTTGAGAATGGGGGTTAAAATGCACTATTCTAACTTAAATGGTTGTAATTCAAGAATGCTTTGGAATATAGACCTAAGTTTGGTCTTGTTTTAAAGGAAACACTCAGATAATTGCTGAAGTGAAAACACTTAAAAAAATGAAAGTATGAAAAAGTTATGGAAGTTTAAATTTACAGTAAATCAAATATACTGTACTATATATTTTTTATTTTATATGAAATATATATTTTACAAAAAAAATTTTACTCTAAAATTACTATAAAATCAAAGCCATATATCTAACCAAGTTATGTTCCAAATTTGAAGTCGATATCACAAAAATTGAAGTTCCCATGAGATTTTGTTTAGGCGTAGTACCAAAAATAGCCACCGGGTGACATACATTCCATTGAATTTAGTTGTAAACATTCTACCTTAACAAATTAATAAATTTCTGTCCAAATATCAATTCTGTCACAAAATTTGGAACCTTGAGACTCAGACCTTTCTGACAATATGTGTTTTGTCAAGATTAGAAAAGGTTTTGATCATAAAATTATGAAATATAATGATGCCCAAAAGGGGAGGAGCCTGATAAAATATTTTAGAGTACCGTTTCTATGGTAACGCAACATTCAATTTCAAAACGGGTTTCACAGGATAAATTCTGAGTTTGTTAGCTTTCAAATGATACCTAATTTATGATAACTACTAAAATATGTGATATAATAAAAAAGCGATAAAAAAAGATAATATTATATTTTAGAGGATAAAATATATATTATACTTTTTAGAGGATAATATTTTATTATAATTTTTTATTCAAAAATACTAGATTATATGTTTTATTATGAACTTTTAGCATGAAAATCAAAGTTTCAATTATTAAAGGTGTGTGCGTCAACTTTTTGTGACAAAGGTCAGAACTCCTGTTATGATGCAGATTTTTTTGAGGTGCACTCTTGTCAAAAAATCATCGGTTACTCTTCCTACATAATTTGTAGCAAAAAACAGCAGTCAAATATCTATTTAGGAGTCTTAGACATTTCCAACCATATATAGTTTGTCATAATTAGATTAGGATTTAATAGTAATATAGCGAAGTAAAGTTAGATATCCCGTATACGACTTTAAAAAGTGTGCAGCAACCCTGTGATTGGCGGATGTGAGATGCTGTAACTGGAGTTGTGTGTGTGTGTTGAATCATAAGGTCTTCTGAATGTGTTTCAGCCCAGTGTGAGAGCAACAGGAGGAAGGTCGTGGTGAAGCGTGTGAACCGATATGACGAGAGCATCGACATCTACAGCGAGTCCTTCAGACCGTACGAGCTCACCTCGTTCGACGACACCTTTAGCATCGCCATGACCAACTCCTCCAGGTCAGAGGGCACACACACCTTTACATGCACACACACTTGCATAGTCATAATTCAGGGTTCCCACAGATCATTAAAAAGTCTTAAATTAGATTTTTAAAATTTTAAGGCCATAAAAAGTCTTATTTTTACTTATGAGAGGTCTTGGATGACACTTTGACTAAGACAAATCTAATTAGCATACATATTATTTTTTATTATTCTATCTTTGTGGATTTGCTAGGAGGAGGAGGAGAAGAAAATGGGTAAATGTCAGTTTAATTGTGAAATCAATCTTTATTTATTCTTAGTTATGTCCCCAAAGGAGTTTTTGTCTTATATTTATATCATATTATATAGTTAGGCTATATTAGCTACAATATCACATGCGCAAGAGTGCCGTTTTCTCCAGAACAAATGTGATATTTATTTGATACAACAGTTAAATGAACAATAAGCTAAAATTGTGTTACATTTTAGACACAATATTGTCAATATTGTTTGTTTTCCTTTATTTCGCCAACGAAAAATGAAACCGTAGCAGAACACACACTTACAACTGGAGCTCTTCATGCTGGGGTCTTCAAGAACATTGTTATTTTTATGTCATATCTATGAGTAAAATATTGTTATAAGTACATAGTATTTTGTGTTTTATATTCAAGTATTCATTAAAATGTAATCTAAATTTTAAATATTCAAGCAAATATTTATTTTTGTGTTTGTTTATTTAAATATTAATTCAAATAAGTAAACAAAATAAACAAATAAATATTTACTTTAATCAATTAAATATTTAAATTAATATTTCCTTAAATATTAATTAAAATAAACAAATACAAAAATAAATATTTGCTTGAATATTAATTCAAATAAATACATATTTAAACCAAAATAAACAAATTAATATTTAGTATAAGTATACATTTTTATTTTTAAATATTTATTTATATTCATTATCTTTTGTCTATTTATTTATTTAAATGAATATTTAAGTAAAAAGCAATTTAAATATTTAAATAAATATAAATTAAAAGAATTATTTTTTAAATGAATTCTTAATTAAATATTTATTTATTTGTTTATTTATTTAAATGGATATTACAGTAAAAATCGATTTAATTATTGAAGTAAAATATTAAAGTAAATATTAATTTCATACGGGTTTGGAACGACATGAGTGTGAGTAAACGATGACACAGTTTTCATTTTTGGCTGAACTATCCCTTTAAATACTTTTTGTGCTCACAATGTTTTTCTACATTTGCCAAAAAAAGATTAATATTCATGCTTATGCATAATTTCTCTTTCTTGTGTTTGATTTTAGGGAGTTCATGCCGAAGTCAGTCGGGCTCGACCCCAGTCCGTTCACTGTTCGCAAACCAGACGAGAGCGCCAAGTCTGTGTTGGGGTGAGTCTGAGATATTTGCTCTAATTTATTATTTAATGTTTAATAATTCTCTATATCAGTGTCAGTGTTTCTGAACTCCTGAAACGCCTCCATTGTAGTCCTGAGTTTCTTCCGGGAACGAACACGTCTCAATATTCCTCATTATAATAATTCATACGGTTGGGTATACCTAATGGACGCATCTCCTAATAAGAAATTGCATAATATTCTATCCTTTGCTGCCAGAAAAAAATATTTTACTTCATTGGATCAGTGATAAATCTCCATCTCTTGAAGGTTGATAAAGTCATTTTTGAGTTGATTCCCCTGGAGAGTCTTGCTTATGTATTACATCAAAAAACACGCCAGTTTTATGAAGTCTGGACGCCATATCTGGACTATTTGCAAACTCATTATATTACAAGGAATTTTGTAATTGTATAACTCTCTGGACGTTGAACCATCTTTTTAAAATAAGTTTTTTTCTTTTCTTTTTTTCTCTAATCTGTTTTATTATGGTGTAGTTCTGTTTTACAGGTGAAACTCAAAAATTAGAATATGGTGCAAAAGTTCATTTATTTCAGTAATTCAACTTAAAAGGTGAAACTAATATATTATATAGACTCATTACATGCAAAGTGAGATATTTCAAGCCTTTATTTGTTATAATTGTGATGATTATGACTTACAGATATGAAAACCTTTTCACAATATTCTAATTTTGACTTTGGGGTTTTCATATCTGTAAGCCATAATCATCACAATTATAACAAATAAAGGCTTGAAATATCTCACTTTGCATGTAATGAGTCTATATAATATATTAGTTTCAGCTTTTAAGTTGAATTACTGAAATAAATGAACTTTTGCACTTTTGAGTTTCACCTGTACACAAATCTGAGCAATTTGTGTTCCTTTATTTTTTTTTATTTTTTTGTGATGTCTTGTTATATTTGTATTATAATGAAAATTCAATAAACATAATTATAAAAAAAATAATAATAATTCATACGCAGAATAAAGGGGCGGGGCCTGGTTGAGTTAGTTAGTAGTGTGTTAAACTGGCGGTTATGGAAAGGGGCGGGACATTTCCCAAACACGCTCGAAGCGCTCGACCAATCACAACACACTGATCCAGCCGACCAAAAAAAAACAATGTCAGTATGTGAAAAATAATGTGCCCTCTTTCAGAAACACACACTCTCATGTACAGTCAGTGACCTTCTCTGCTGGAAAAGCAATCAGTGTTTCACTCGTGTTTCCTAGCGTGTGAATATTGATGGTGTGTGAGCAGCTGTCTGATGTTGTTCAGGTGTGAACGGGAATCTACCTTATGTACTTGAAAACAAGTTGATTTGTGCTTTAATATGCTTTTATATGATAAATATTCATATCTGTGTGCCCTGAGCTTCTCTTCCCGGCACTGTTTCCTGCAGGATTTCGTTTTTTTTGCGGCCATTCATAAAACAATAATGCAAAATATATACTTGATAATCAGGAACACCGCTGTTGAATCTCCAATGGCAAAAACAACAATTAAGTACAGTGTGTATATATACATATATACACTCACCGGCCACTTTATTAGGTACACCTGTCCAACTGCTCGTTAACACTTAATTTCTAAGCAGCCAATCACATGGCGGCAACTCAGTGCATTTAGGCATGTAGACATGGTCAAGACAATCTCCTGCAGTTCAAACCGAGCATCAGTATGGGGAAGAAAGTTGATTTGAGTGACTTTGAACGTGGCATGATTGTTGGTGCCAGAAGGGCTGGTCTGAGTATTTCAGAAACTGCTAATCTACTGGGATTTTCACGCACAACCATCTCTAGGGTTTACAGAGAATGGTCCGAAAAAGAAAAAACATCCAGTGAGCGGCAGTTCTGTGGGCGGAAATGCCTTGTTGATGCCAGAGGTCAGAGGAGAATGGCCAGACTGGTTCGAGCTGATAGAAGGGCAACAGTGACTGAAATAACCACTCGTTACAACCGAGGTATGCAGCAAAGCATTTGTGAAGCCACAACACGCACAACCTTGAGGCGGATGGGCTACAACAGCAGAAGACTCCACCGGGTACCACTCATCTCCACTACAAATAGGAAAAAGAGGCTACAATTTGCAAGAGCTCACCAAAATTGAACAGTTGAAGACTGGAAAAATGTTGCCTGGTCTGATGAGTCTCGATTTCTGTTGAGACATTCAGATGTTAGAGTCAGAATTTGGCGTAAACAGAATGAGAACATGGAACCATCATGCCTTGTTACCACTGTGCAGGCTGGTGGTGGTGGTGTAATGGTGTGGGGGATGTTTTCCTGGCACACTTTAGGCCCCTTAGTGCCAATTGGGCATCGTTTAAATGCCACGGCCTACCTGAGCATTGTTTCTGACCATGTCCATCCCTTTATGGCCACCATGTACCCATCCTCTGATGGCTACTTCCACCATGTCACAAAGCTCTAATCATTTCAAATTGGTTTCTTGAACATGACAATGAGTTCACTGTACTAAAATGGCCTCCACAGTCACCAGATCTCAACCCAATAGAGCATCTTTGGGATGTGGTGGAACGGGAGATTCGCATCATGGATGTGCAGCCGACAAATCTGCGGCAACTGTGTGATGCCATCATGTCAATATGGACCAAACTCCCTGAGGAATGCTTCCAGCACCTTGTTGAATCTATGCCACGAAGAATTGAGGCAGTTCTGAAGGCAAAAGGGGGTCCAACCCGTTACTAGCATGGGGTACCTAATAAAGTGGCCGGTGAGTGTATATACAGGTGAAACTCGAAAAATTAGAATATGGTGCAAAAGTTAATTTATTTCAGTAATTCAACTTAAAAGGTGAAACTAATATATTATATAGACTCATTACATGCAAAGTGAGATATTTCAAGCCTTTATTTGTTATAATTGTGATGATTATGCCTTACAGATATGAAAACCCCAAAGTCAAAATTGGAATAATGTGAAAAAGTTTTTATAAGCTGTGAGCCATAGGTCGAGAAACTCAATCACAGTCGATAAATGACTGAAGTGCGTGTGTGTCTGTGTGTGTCTGTGTGTGTGTGTGTGTGTGTGTGTGTGTGTGTGTGTGTGTGTGTGTGTGTGTGTGTGTGTGTGTGTGTGTGTGTGAGGTTAAAGCGCAAGCAGACCATCTACGGGACGAGCCAAAATTCAACATATCTTTATGTACACAATAATATTTTACATTGTAATCCTTTTATTTTCAATATTTGCCATGTTTGTGTGCTGCTGTGTGTCCCTGTGTGTGTAATAAGCAGTGTGGGTGTGTGTGTAATAAACAGTGTGTGTGTGTAATAAGCAGAGTGTGTGTAAGTAGAGTGTGTGTGTAATAAGCAGAGTGTGTGTGTGTGTAATAAGCAGTGTGTGTGTGTGTGTGTGTGTGTGTGTGTTTGTAATAAGCAGAGTGTGTGTATATAATAAGCAGAGTGTGTGTATGTGTGTAATAAGCAGAGTGTGTATGTGTGTGTGTGTAATAAGCAGAGTGTGTGTGTAATAAGCAGAGTGTGTGTCATAAGCAGTGTGTGTGTGTGTGTGTGTGTAATAAGCAGAGTGTGTGTGTGTGTGTGTGTGTGTGTGTGATATGCAGAATATGTGTGTAATAAGCAGATTGTGTATGTGTGTGTGTAATAAGCAGAGTGTGTGTGTAATAAGCAGAGTGTGTGTCATAAGCAGTGTGTGTGTAATAAGCAGAGTGTGTGTGTGTGTGTGTGTGTGTAATATGCAGAATATGTGTGTAATAAGCAGAGTGTGTGTGTGTCATAAGCAGGGTGTGTGTGTGTGTGTTTGTGTAATAAGCAGGGTGTGTGTGTGTGTTTGTGTAATAAGCAGAGTGTGTGTGTTGTGGACCCGCCTATAGACACACATTACTAACGCACTCTTTAAATAACGAAAGAAACACTGCGCCACTGACTTCAGCCCAGGGTTCAGTTGGTCGACGACTCAGTCTATTTCAGTTCCTCAGAATAGCAGCGTTCATCAGTGCTCCTGAACACACACTCGCTCTCAGACCAGCAGCCCATGGGCCACAGATGCGCACAAATGCATTCGCTATTTAAACAACGCGGCGCAGGACGTGAAAATGAAAAGTGCGTCGGGCTGAAACTAGCCAAACACACTGGCGTCGCGCCGGAGTGTGTGATAGGGCCCATATTGTAACTCTCCACGATACATACTGGTGCATTTTTGTATTGCACTATTTTGTGATATATTTATTCTATTAAACACAAGAAACGTCCGCCTTGCAGCTTGCACATTCAAAAGCGGCTCTTAGTGATTTGCATGAATGTGAATGGCAACCGTTTTTTCTTCCGCTGATAATCTTGCTCTTGGTTTGCAGTAATAAGTCGAGTAAGGAGGACCTGGTGTTGCAGAGGAAGACTGCGGCCAGCGCTCCTCCTCCTCCCACTGAAGAGCAGATCTCCAGCAGCTCTGAGGACGAGTCTGAGGAAGAGCGTGAGGATGATGGGACCGGGTCTCAGCGCTCCACGCCGATCCGACTGGCCGATCCGAGCGACGGCAGCCGCACACACGAGGTACCGCATCCGCTGCCTATTACACTGCACACGTAACTCGAGCGCATGAGTGTAGCGGCTGGAAGTGTTGTCGTGTGAATGAGCGGTCGGAGCGCATTAAAGGAGTAGTTCACCTCAAAATGAACATTTCCTGATAATTCACTCACCCCAATGCCATCCAAGATGTTCATGTCTTTCTTTCTTCGGTGGAAAAGAAATTAAGTTTTTTGAGGAAAACATTTCAGGATTTTCCTCCACACAATGGACTTTAATGGTAACCAAATTATTGAAGTCCAAATCAATGCAGTTTCACAGCGCTTCAAGTGTCTCTGCACGACTCCAGCTGAGGAACAGGGTCTGATCTAGCCAAACCAGCGCTCATTTTCTAAAAAAATAAAAATGTATTTACTTTTTAACCACAATTGTTCGATTTGTGCTGGTCTGTGACGCGTCAGGCATTACGTCATCGCTGGAAGGTCACGCTGGACGTAGGCGGAAGTAACGCCCCATTGTTTTAAACATCCAGGATACACACACGAAAGGACCATTTTAAACAAACTGACACAAAGACATAAATATGTCATTCAACATACAATCAAATTTGAACGATCCTCCTTCTCCACGCTTGTAAACAATGGGGCGGTGCTTACGCCTACGTCCAGCGTGACCTTTCCAGCGTGATGACGTAATGCCTGACGCGTCACAGACCAGCACAAGACCAACAATTGTGGTAAAAAAGTATATAAATATTTGTTTAAATGAGCGCTGGTTTGGCTAGATCAGACCCTGTTCCTCAGCTGGAGTCGTGCAGAGACACTTGAAGCGCTGTGAAACTGCATTGATTTGGACTTCAATAATTTGGTTACCGTTAAAGTCCATTGTGTGGAGAAAAATCCTGAAATGTTTTCCTCAAAAAACTAATTTCCTTTCCACTGAGGAAAGAAAGACATGAAGATCTTGGATGGCATTGGGGTGAGTGAATTATCAGGAGGTGAACTACTCCTTTAATGTCCTTGCACACTGAGTCTGAAATTTTCGTATGCGTTTTTTCGTATTCGTCATTTGGTGGCTCTGAATTGTCAAAACACCATTCGAAATGCTTGAGCTACGGATGCGGAAAACGCAGAAAATCCAATCCGAATTATTTTAAGGGTTTTCCTCTAGAACGGTGTCGTGTTAGCGGCCCCTAAGTTAATATCTAATGATCGTTGCGACGGAAGTGAGTCAATCAAAACTAACTTTATCTGGACAATAACTTTATTCTAGAGCTGCTGGAAAGCCAAAACAATCTGTTACTTTAAATTCCTATTATCATTGTAAAGCAGCTTTGAAACAATCTATATTGGTAAAAGCGCAGTATAAATGAAGGTGACTTGTAAAACAAGGGTCATGAAACCCCAAAACCAATTTTTTGAGATGTGAACAGATGTGTAAATTGCTGAAAACACTAAAAGCACTCATGCATTTTATCAATAAGTGGAAATTGGTTATTTGTTGCGTTTGTCTGAGTAATTTCGCTCAGCAAAGTAAAGTCGAGGTACGTCAGGGAATGTGAGGTAGAAGCGTTCATCCGGTGTGTGTGATTGGCTCTCGGCTCGATTCTACATCAGCTGACCCTCGAGATAATCTCTGCATTATTCATGAGAAAGAGCTCGTTCCATCCAATCGCTGCACTGTATTACGCATGAGATCATCGCATTACAGCGGAGAATCAAACAACATGCGGAGAGCACATGAGTTTAACAACGTGGATCATATAGATCAGATACAGACCTCTTCAAGTCTTTATGGACATATTTCATATAGCTACTCTAGTGCTCTAAACATGAACCAGCGCGCATGTCTTCTTCAAATGAAATATATGTAAATAAGGACATTGATACAGTCGTACGTCTGATCATGAACGTGACGACACGATGAATTATTCTGATACACAAAAGACAATTATGTAAACCTGAAAATTCAAAGAACAATGGACAAAAAAGTACATTTTTGTGTTAAACTGACGTGTGCCGTTTGTTCATAGACTGTAGTGCTCGTACATGTAATTAATATATTATTATTAGACATTTTAAAAGTGTTCTACCGCGTTTCTTCCTCGTTTTTTGTAGTTTGTCGTCAAATAGGATTATATTTTTTAAATGCATCAAGGTGCCCTCAACTCTATTTTTTTCTCTCGGTGGTCATATTTTAAAAAAAAAAATTAAAAAATGTATTTAACCTTTATTTAACCAGGTTTGTCTCATTGAGATATAGAATCTCTTTTTCAAGAGAGACCTGGCCGAGATAGCAGAACAAATTAGATCTCACAATCACAAAAGAGGCAAAGAGAACTCAAGTACAATAAAAGTGCCATTAGTTAAAACATTTGCACGTGTGGATGGACTCATGTTCTATAGTTTTAACATAACCTTTAAAATCATTTAAGGAAATTAGACACTGTAGTTTAAGTGTTTTCTGTAGATCATTCCAAGTAGAAGGTGCGACAAACATGAAAGCCTTTTTGAACGACTCTGGGCTTGAGGTACATTCAATGAAATGGTTTTCTGGGACCGTAAACCATAAGTACTCTGTGTAAAAGAAAGAAATTCGGATATGTAGTATTCATGTGTGTGTATAATGAGTGTGTTGCAGGTCTGTGTTTTATTGGTTGTTGTCTTCCCTCTTCCCACCCTCTGCACTCCCACTTTCCCACAGCTTTGAACGCCCAGGCTAAAACAGGGGCGCTTCATGACGCTTTAATGTAAATGCTGTATGCAACATTAAATAAAACAGTATAGCTGTTCAAAATACAGTACTTTTATTTACTTTTCATGCACCAGAAATTAACCTGTAAAGTGTCACCCCCCTTTTTTTGAATATACATGAAAATGCACATTTCGAACTTAAATGGTTGTAATTCAAGAATGCTTTGGAATATAGACGTAGAAAGAAAGTGAAACAGAAAAAAAGTTATAGAAGTTTGAGTTTATGAAAATGTACAATGTAAAAAATTTAATTATTCATATTTTATATAAAATATATATTTTTAAAACCTGGGCGACTGCACAAAATCAAAGCCAAAAATCTGAACAAGTTGTGTTTCAAATTTTAGGTTGATATCTCAAAAAATGAGCTTTCAGTGAGAGTGTGCTTGGGCGCAGTTCCGAACGCTTCCACTAGGGCACAACCAGACTCCATTACTGCCCATATAAGGGCGCCTCCATTTCCAAATGTGTTTTGAGTGATATGAACCATTATTTCCACAATTTTCATACAATTTATGAAGTAGGCAGCCTATTCAGAAGTAATATGAGAAGTTTGGCAGAATTTGATATGAATTCAACCTCTAAGAAACACATAAAAAGAACAAGTATGTGCGTTATAGCTCGCTGCCACATCACAAATGGTGAATCTATTATTTTTTTATTTTTTTATAAAATAATTGAATGGATGCTATCTTTTGAACTATTGGCATGAAAACAAACCGAGGTTTCTACCCTTCTTTCATGATTTTTCATGTTTATCACTATTTCAAAATAAAGGTCAAAATTTCAATATGAAAATATGCTTGTTGCAAATTGATAAATTACAGCTCCTCTGTAATTTATTTTGAAAATAAATCTCCAAATATGGAAACTGGAGACTGTAAGCTTTCAAATGATATATAGTTTGTCAAGAAAGTTTAGGTTTAGTGTAGGATATTACTGTTTTAAAAATGTAATGGAGTCCACCGGTGGGCCCGTGACACTTAGGCAAGTAAAGTGCGTTGCATTGTGGGATACTGTATTATACCTACAGATGATTAGTGTAGTGTGCTGCATGCGTACTGCACACTACCGCCTCTAAAGTAGCATGCATGTCGGCGCCGATAGCCTCGCGCGACATGTAGCGCCGTTGTGCTTCGGGCGACCCGAGTTCGAGTCCCGGCTCGTGGACTATTCCCGATCCCGTCCCCCCTCTCTCTCTCCCACCTCACTTCCTGTCTAGCTACTGTCCTATCCTAGCCTGACGTCGTCATACTCAGACTCTAGTCAGCATGTGAGTGTGATGCGGCTCCATTGAGCTGTGATTATGGGGCGTTTCCAGGGGCGGACTGGCCATCTGGAGCACCGGGACTTTTCCCGGTGGGCCGCTGGCCAATGTGGGCCGGCCCAGTAAACAAATATATATAAAAAAATATATATATATAAAAAATGACGGAAATCATAATATTACATTTCTTTTCTACGCAAATGGATGAGGGAATCGATCGCGCGGGCGCGGCCGACAAGGAGTGTGTTTCGTGTGCATGCATGTGAGTGTATTGCCCTCCCTCCCTGTTAATTAGTTTGGTCTACTCCATTGCGTGTATTGAAACGCCCTTTTTCACGTCCTGGAAACACACCAAGCCGCGCAAATGAAAGCCGACTGATCCGCTTTTTTTAAGAAAAAAAGCTGCACTTGAACCGACTTGAACACACCGAGAGAACTACAGCCGACTGACAGCTAGCATGCGCGTTCTGCGCCGGCGTGTAAATGAGATAACTGTCCATTTCTGCAGATATATTCGTCTATATTCGACATTCAAAAAGAGAAACCGGCGCTGCCCGCTGCAGATACACAAACCGTTAACAAAGGAGTGCGTGCTTACCGTTTCAGTTTTGAATATCAATCCTGCTAAACACTTTCTTTATTCCACTCCAACTCCGCTCATGTTAATATTTAAATATTCGCCATGGAACACTCAGGTATTATGACGTAACATTAAAACAGCCATGGATGGAAAGGGGAAGAAAAGAAAAGAAAAGGTGGAGCTGAAAAGTTACACGTTTAAAAAAGCAGAGGTAGATGCTGTGAAATGCTTCAAATTAACAGATTATACATTTGGCGCGAAGAGTAGCAGTTCAGCAGGCTCTGACAGCTAGCTAGCTCCCCCTGACTAGCTGATATGCTGTCTTGATTTTTATATTAATAATGTTGTGTCTTAATGCTCTTCTGTTTGTTTCCCTTTGGTTTTACAAACATGACCTAATATATGTTGTGTTACTTAAAATAAATGTTTAAATAGCATTTATTTTTGTATTGTGTTATATTTGTATGCTATAAGTGGTGTTAAAAAATATTCTGCACATTAATGGGCCAATGTGTTATGATTTGGGATGTGGTGGGCTGCTGTGGGCCAGAAAGTCCAGGGCCACTTTTCGGTCCCAGTCCGTTTCAACCGAACCAGGAAAGAAAATGCCTCTGCACTCAATTGGATCGGCCATCTTTGTTGTAAACGAACTCAAGCCAAGCGCTCTTTGGTGACGTGATGATTACGCTACGATTGATCATCTGTCCATCATCGTATACAGCCCGCCCTGATGATTTGATTGGTCCGAACAGCTTTGGTTCGGGGATACTTGCTTCACAAGCTAAGCTAAGCTCGGCCAGGCTAGTCCTATCCTAATAAATGGCAAAAATGCCAAAAAATACATCTTAAAAACAAATGCATTGCAGTATGCCATTGTGGACCTTCAGGCTCAGCGAAACAGGGAAATGAAGTTCCCATGTCAAGTGGTTGATCTGAGCAGACTGGGAGCTCGTGTCAGACAGGACCGGTGATGGTTTCATTAGTTCTGGAGTGGTTCTGCTTGATGGATGACGATGAAATACAGCAAATGATCTTCTCTAGGGTCGAGGCCATAAGGTGGCATTAAAGTTCAGTGTGTCCTCAGTGTGGAAATGAGTCTGTGCCGGCGGGAGATTGAGTTTTGGACGGTTTTTTACAAATAATTATGATTGGAAATGTGATTCAACCATGAGGGAACTGGAGTCGTGTCCTGGAAGGGAGCAATATAGTTAATATAGTTTTGATTCTTTATTTAAATTCAGATTGGTACTAGTTTATTTATGTAAACAGTCTCATGCCTAATTGTCAGAATGACCGTATTTACGCTCATTAATGTCACTATAATGTTCATTTTCTTTCTAAACTTAGCAGATGTTAATTGGATCATACTTAAGTTGTTTATAAATGTTTTCTGTACAGTTTATTTGAATTGCACGGTTTGCACCACACATTTTTTATCTAATTAATTACATGATGTGCTGATTAATCGGATTAATTGCACATTAAATGTGTCTGAGAAATTACCCACAAAAGATCATTTAAAGTCATTGTGTGAAATAATAAAAGCGTCAAATAGACATTACTAAAAGTAGCTTTAGAAATTAATATTTTATTTGTTTCGACATTGAATTTATTACACCTGAACTTTTAGGTCGACAACGGCCATGATTTTTTTTAATTGGTATTTAGATATATTTACAGACCAAAACTATTCTTTCTTCAAAAATATCTACTTTTATGTTCCGCAAAACAAAGAAAGTCATACAGGTTTGAAATGACATGAGGGTGAATAACTGAAAATAAAGATTTTAATTTTGGGGCAAAATATCCCCATAATATATTTTTTTTATATTTTATTCTTTATGTAATGATACTCCAAATAAGGAACTAAAACTGCCAGTAGGTGCCAGTAAATGTTTAAATGAATGAGTCATTGAATCATTGGTTCACCCGATTGATTCGTTCAAACGGCTGATTCATTCAGTAATTAAGTAAATGGCTCTATTTCTGAATGAGTCATTAAATCATTGGTTCACCTGATTGATTCGTTCAACCGGCTGATTCAGTCAGGAATGAAGTAAATGGCTCTCTTTATGAATGAGTCATTAAATCATTGGTTCACCTGATTGATTCGTTCAACCGGCTGATTCAGTCAGGAATGAAGTAAATGGCTCTCTTTATGAATGAGTCATTGAATAATTTGTTCACCTGATTGATTCGTTCAAACAGCTGATTCATTCTGGAATGAAGTAAATGGCTCTCTTTATGAATGAGTCATTGAATCATTGGTTCACCCGATTGATTCGTTCAAACGGCTGATTCATTCAGGAATGAAGTAAATGGCTCTCTTTATGAATGAGTCATTGAATAATTTGTTCACCTGATTGATTCGTTCAAACGGCTGATTCATTCAGGAATGAAGTAAATGGCTCTCTTTATGAATGAGTCATTGAATAATTTGTTCACCTGATTGATTCGTTCAAACGGCTGATTCATTCAGGAATGAAGTAAATGGCTCTCTTTATGAATGAGTCATTGAATAATTGGTTCACCTGATTGATTCGTTCAAACGGCTGATTCATTCAGGAATGAAGTAAATGGCTCTCTTTATGAGTGAGTCATTGAATCATTGGTTCACCCGTTTGATTCGCTCAAACGGCTGATTCATTCAGGAATGAAGTAAATGGCTCTCTTTCTGAATGAGTCATTGAATCATTGGTTCACCCGATTGATTCGTTCAAACGGCTGATTCCTTCAGAAACGAAGCACCGCTGTGTGTTACTCTGAGACACACAACACTTCTGCTCTGGCTTTATAGGTCATATTTTTATTGGCAAAATTGTGCAAAAACAGACAATAGTGTGTTTAAAATATAACACAATATTATCTTTTTATTTATTGAACCGTCATAAAATCAACATCACATTTGCACTCGTGCTATTCGGGACAAAAACAGCACTCGTGTGATATTGCTTAACTATATCATGATATAAATATGAGACAAAAACCCATATGGGGGCATTTTTTTCCCTTATATCTTGAATTTGATGGTCTAAAATGTATTCTAACTGTATTCTAGCCTTCATCACGCAGTGAGTTGTTGCTCTGCTTCATGTTCATCCATCAACTGTATAATGTAAGATGAACTACAGGTCTGAGGCGGCCGGGTGCGTTAAAGCATTGTAATGCCTTATTTAACTAATTAATTAACCTAACATGTTAAATCGACACCCCAAATACATATTAAATTCATGAAATCATTAACTCTTGCGTATGAGCACTAATAATAACGATATCTGAGTTGAATGAGTTTCTGAAGAGTGTGTTCTCCTGTCTGTTTGTGTGATATTTAAGCGAGCGCGAGTGTGTGAGGGCTTTGTGTGAGTCTGTCCGCACTCAGATGCCCTCGCTGAACAATACGCCCTGATCCGCGCTTTATTAATCTCCACTGTGATTCTGATGATGCCGTAATGGGGTTTATATCCTGGAGAAACTGTGGCTGATGTTCCCTTGGCCTGAGGACACCTCATCCTTCAGCTTGTGTTCCCAGAAGTCTTCCTCTTGTGTCGGTGTGGCGTCCTCTGAAGTCCTGCTGAACTGCTGACTCTTTTACATCATCCTTTCTCATTCGGAACCAGTGAATAATGTCAACTAACTGATACAATATTGCTCGTAATGCAATGCAGAGAGAAAAACTACAAATATTTATAGATTGCAAAATGCAATGATATTTTATAATTTGTAATTATATTGTTATATAATTATCCATTTTATATATATATATATATATAGGTGAAACTCGAAAAATTAGAATATGGTGCAAAAGTTCATTTATTTCAGTAATTCAACTTAAAAGCTGAAACTAATATATTTTATAGACTCATTACATGCAAAGTGAGATATTTCAAGCCTTTATTTGTTATAATTGTGATGATTATGGCTTACAGATATGAAAACCTTTTCACAATATTCTAATTTTGACTTTGGGGTTTTCATAAGCTGTAAGCCATAATCATCACAATTATAACAAATAAAGGCTTGAAATATCTCACTTTGCATGTAATGAGTCTATAAAATATATTAGTTTCAGCTTTTAAGTTGAATTACTGAAATAATATATATATATATATATATATATATATATATATAATCCATATATATATATATATATATATATATATATATATACTTTTTTTGCATGTTTAAGAAAATTTAAATTATTTATTGATGGATGAATGCTTTGTAAAAAATTGTTATTTACAATTTTCTTATTTTTTAATATATTTTAATGAGGTAATTAAAAGTTAATCAAAATGCATGTATGGTTAATTGAATTCATAAAACTTTAACAGTTTATATATATACATATATATATATATATATATATATATATATATATGCTTCGTAAAAAAATATGCATATATCGATTATTTCTTATTTCTATATTTTTTAATGGGTTAATGTCTAATTTTTGTCTAATTAATTTAATTAATAATTTTTTAATTTTTTATTATTTATACATGTCTATTTTTATTTTGCATATATATATATATATATATATTATAGTATAAATATAAATACACATACATTTATATATATATATATATATATATAAATACATGTAAATTAATTTTTATATATGTATATTTGATTTGATTTATTTGTGGGGTTTCAGTGCATCACCAGCTCAAACTCTCTCTCTCTGGTCTCTCGGACTGAGCGAGTGACTCAAGGTTTCCTCATGTTTCCATGCCAACAAGGCCATTCAGATTTATTTACCTTTATAGACACTGGAGGAGGGATTGAGGGAAAGAACAGAGGGATGGAAGAGAGGGATTTTAATGGATGGTAGATGAATGAATGAGGACACACTCAGGACTTTAATGAATAATATTAATACTGAGGCGTCTCCTCTCTTTTCAGCTTTAATTCTTCAGGATTCCTTTTTTCCTGTTTTAGTTTTTTTTTTTTATTTAGATTTATTTATTTATTTCTGTTTTAATGGTTACATTAATCTTTAATAATCAAAAAGATTTCTAATTAATTACTAAATTTAATTAAATCATGAATTAAGTTTTTTAGGGCCATTATAATATCAGTTTTATTTTTAACCAAATTCTGTTTTCCGTTTTTATTTTTCTGTGTTCTGTTTTATTGGTTTAATTACATTTTTTTTAAAATCAAAAAGCATATCTATTCAATTGAATTCATAAAACTTTAACAGTTTAATCATTTATTTCTGAAATTCTGCTTTAAATTGGGTCATATAATGGTACATGCACTTTTACAAGTTGATTGTACTGAAATGTGTGTTGGCAGTGCCTGTACACAACCATCATATAATGATAAAAATCCATCCAGTGGTTTTGTTTTAATCTCCTTATATGTTTTCCCCTGCCTCAAATCGAGCCGTTCGAGAAATAGGGAGCTGTCAATCATAGTCTGCGCGGACCGGCGCGGTCATTGTTGATATGCTGGAGCACTGTCTATGAGCAGAATGGCTCTAAGCGATTGTGGTGTTCTGTTCTTGGGTGTAATAACGAACACAGTCATTTTAATGTTCCTAAATCCGAACCGCTGAAGACGCAGTCGCTGAGTTTGTTTTCGAAGGGAATATTCCCCACGAGCAACGTCAATGCTCTCATGTTTGCGCGAATCATTTCTCACCAGACTGCTTTATAAACGAGGGTCAGTATAAAGCTGGTTTGCTAAGAAGCTGCTCATGAATAAAGGATCGGTACCAACTATATATGTTCCCTCTGCACCTCTAGAAGAAGTGAGTGTAAAGTTGTATTAACCTTTATATTAATCTTTGCAAATCGCGAAAAAAAAATACATAGCGTTCATATCTCACTTCTCGACCCTGCCAGTGCATACAAAAATAGATCAAAGTGACATTACGTTTTCCAACCATTCAGAAACGTCCTGTTCGAGCCTTAATTGTCGAACTTCTTTGTTTCCGTCATCTTGTTCGGGTGCGACTCCGGTTCAAACTGATACGGTTGCACAGATGTGTCCTCAGAGACTCCCGCTGCCATTCTCTCTCCAAAATATACCCTCAACTGTTGTCAAGGCAACACCACGTGCGTTGTGTCGAAACGCCCGCAGAACAGAGGGGCGGAGTCAGCGAAGCTCATTATCATTTAAAGGCACATGCACTGAAACGGCGTGCTGAAAACAGAGCTGTTTTTGACCAGGTAAAATAAGTGTTTTCTTACAATACTAACGAGAATTTTTAATTAAAGTATATTACAAAGTTTTAATTTAGACCCTAAACATTCATATTAACTTGTATGAAAATGGCATTATATGACCCCTTTAATTGTTCTGGAGTTATTATTTAATACACATTTATTAATTTATTAATTTAAACACATTTATTATTGAAAATGGTGGTAATCAAATAACGCCATAAAACATTAACAAATTGTCACTTTTACTTGCATCACATGTGTGTGTGTTCGATCTGGATTCTAGGGTCCTGTTGCTCTGATTTAAGGAGTTGTGTTGCGATGGTTTGTTGTGTGTGTTTTTGTTTTAAACTCATGCCATATTAATGCATGATGTGTTTGTCAAGAGCTTCATCATAACAGTGAGCGTCTCTGATTGAGATGTTATGAGCATCCATCTACAGTTTCAGTGAGCATTAATGTATGCATGCGTGTGTGTTGGTGTTTTCTGAAATGTTTTCAGCCTTTCTGGATTAAATTATGAACGGAAGGATGGCGATATAAATCAGCATGTGCCGATGCGGAGGTTATGAAGCGTCACTGTCACACTGACCTGTTGTCATGGCTTAATGAATGTGTGTCAGGGACTGTGTTTCTCAGCTATCGTTCACACACACACACACACACACACACACACACACACACACACACACACACACACACACACACACACACACACACACACACACACACACACACACACACACGTGTTCATGTGTGATACATTTAATCATTTAATCGTTTTATCCAAAGCAACTTACAAATGAGGAGAGCAATAGTAGCAATCGAAACAACATTAGGCCACAATATGCAAGTGCGTATCCAGTCCCAGTTAGTCCAGCAAAGCACACGTAGCAAGGCTTTTTTTATTTATTATTATTAATAGATATATAATAGTTAGTGTTAGTATTAATGAGTCAAGTGTTGCATCTTCAGCTGTCTTCACAATCCTCTACACACACCTTGGCAATGGAGTCGGCATTGCTAATAAATTGTTTAGTTTACTCGTCAGACTGATATACTATTATAAATATATATGATTCCACCAAATCAGCTTATCTTTATAAAATAGCACATCTTTTTAAATATATGAACGTACACTCTTAACATCAGTCAATCAAGCATTATATTATGATAATCAAGCACTATTTAATAATTGAACTTTAGTAATTAGAACTAAAACTTGGTAACGATGTATGAATGCATATTTGTCATTTTAAAATATATTGTTGGGCATTGAGTTTTTCAGTAAAAAATAAAAAAAGATCTAGAAATATATGATAGTAATTATTAAAAGATGATAATACTACAACTAATTCTACTACTAATAACAATATACAACACAGTAAGGATTGATGAGCTGCTGGGTTCATGAATGTTAATCATGTTGTCAGCGTTCGCTCGAACTGATTTGCTGAAATTTGAACAGGGATGAACGCCAGCCAATGAGATTTAGCCGTTTGCGCATTAGCTCCGCCCACTTCCAGAGAAACAGACACATCTTCTGCTTGTTCTTAAAAGCTGAATAATTCCAAATGATCTCCATTTTGACAGGAAAATACAACAAAGAATATCGTTATATATATCTACACATCCATTAGGGCTGGGACGATACACCTATCTCCCAATTCGAAACGATCACGATACTTGGGTGCCGATACGAGATGTATTGCGATTTATAATTTTTTTTTAAGAATTGTGATTCTACAAGTATTGCGATTCGATATTGCAATATATAGAAACGTTTTTAACTCTAGACCATCGGGAAAAGTTCAATCATACACTTGTACATGATGTATAAGATGAGTCATATTTACAAAAACAAATCAACACATTTTTCTGACTTGTATTTCAGAAGCATCATACAGTACTACATTCTCTTTAGTAAATGATTCAATAACAAATTAGTGCTGTTAAACGATTCAAATATTTAATCGCGATTAATCGCATTAATGTCACAGTTAACTCTCGATTAATCGCAATTAATCGCACATTTTTATCTATTCTAAATGTCTCTTGATTTATTTTTTTCCCATTATTTTTTTTCTCATTTTAATGCTCTTATCAACATGGAAAAGTGGATCGGCTTGCTTTGAGCAAATGTTTTTTATTGAAAACAACATTGGCATATACTGTGTTCAATTTCACACTAACATTCTCACTTATAATCTCTCACACTATGTAACACTGTCCATCAATAAAAGGGTGAAAGAAATACGGACGAGGTTCTGATATTGACGAGGGGGCGGAGGATTCGCATCAGCTGTGTGTGTGTGTGTGTGTGCTTGGCCATCATCAAGTGGTGTTTCAGACTGGACGTGCTGTGATGATGATAGCTCAGTTCACAACGACAAAACACACAGATCACTTTGGTCTCGTCAATGGAACCATTCGGCAACTTTTTAAAAAAGAAAACTTTCCATTCAGAATCTTATTGGCATCCATTTCGGCGTCTCGCGCTCGTCATCCACTCAAAACGTAACGATAACCAACTATTTGGCCGGCTCGCGAGCCCAAACAAGTGTGTGCGGCGTTGTGCCTGTTGTTTTGTTTCGGGTCTAGCTAGATCCGGTTGCGCTTTGGTCGACGAAGCAACAAAACGTCCTCGCGCGGCGCAAGCCATTGAAATGAATGGGTTTCATAGCGCAGCGCCGCGCATGCCGCGTCCTGTTGCAAAAGCATGAGAAAAAAACTACAAAGTTTGCTAGTCCAAAAAGATTGTTAATCGCGCAATAAAAAAAATTGCGTTATTTTAACCCAATCGCACCAAGTTTCTATCAAAAGCTGATTTTGATCTCTGTCGTAGACATCAGTATTCATATTTGAACTTTAAACTTTTATCCTAGTACTTCTATGATAATTTGAACTATTACATCACAGAAATAATGATACTATGAGGTTGAAAAGACTGTGAAGCGGTTTCATGACGACTCTCTCCGGGTCAGCGCCAACACAGCTTTGAATGTTGCGATATGATTTTGTCAAAGTTTAATAGACAGACGGATTGAAAGATCGCATGGGTGTTTCAATCGAGATCACAGTCTTTTAAGGATGAATCGACCATCTCTATTGTCTTATCTCTCTCAGCATATGAGTAGCTCGAGGGCTTTTAGTGCGTTCAGTCTCACGTCTCTTCCATGCGTACACTTGGGATATTACATCACTCAACACTCATAGATAACGACACACTTCATCCTCTGTAGGAACGAAAGTGTCTAACTTCTGTCATCCTCATCTACAAGCAATGACAAATATAAAGCATTTGAATTTGAATTAATATCGATTCTGGAATAAAAAAATCGATTTTAGAATCGTAAAAGAAAAAATTGTGATCGCTAGGTGAATCGATTTTGTCTCCCAGCCCTAGCATCCATTACGCTGCATTGAAATAGTACAGATCGCTTGACGGAGAGCGAAACTCTCAAGCCCTAAGTCAATGTTCACCAAGTGAAAATATATCTATACTTCTCTAACACACACACACTGGCGAGTAAAATCTAAGAATTTATTAGCCAATGACTAATGATAGACATTATTTAGTCGCGTATGCAAGTGATTTACTTCCGTTGTAGAGGGTTGCTTGAAAATGGCTAAAGACTCAGCGCTCGGTTAGAGGGATCAGTCCAGGCGAAGGTTCATGAAAGTGATTTTGTGCCTCGTTGGGATGATGGCACCACTGTTCACTTGCCGAACACAAGCTTCTGGAGACACACAATAGACAGTTGCCTCATTTACACGCCGGCGCAGAACGCGCATGCTAGCTAACAGTCGGCAGTAGTTCTCTCGGTGTGTTCAAGTGCAGCTTTTTACCCCGATGCGAGGCGACAACACAGTCGGCGGGGAGAATGTGTGTGTTAGCTGTTAAGATGTGTATCAAATTGTGGTTTAGGAATTGGCCGCTGATGATTGTCGTTTTATTTATAGAGTCGTCGTCAGCTGTTAGGGTTGACTGGGTTCGTACAAGGTGCTTGAATTTTACTTTTAGAAATAAAATCAGAAAGGACGGACAAAACCAGTCAAATATCAACTAATCTTATAACTCTGAGTTCTTGTCATATTTTATTACCAATGTTAGAAATGTTTAAGGTGACTGAATAAATTTTGGTTTGACTGTATATAGACCAAAACCACTTTTTGTTCCAGACTGTAAACATGTTTTATTCTGCTGTAAAGTTGGGCATTTTAACATGGAGGTCTATGGGATTGACTCTGTTTTGCAGCCGGTCTCTAGTGGCCAGTGGAGGAACTGCAGTTTAAGACACTTCAGTGTTGGATTCAAGAGAGAGACTTGTTGAGATTGAGGTTAAGAGTGAGGAGAAAGTGATCTGAGGTGTGTAGTGAGTGACCAGCGTATGGTCAGTAGTGCACATAAATAAGGTAAAAATGTTTCCTGATTTGTGAGAAGCCGCAGTAGACACTGGTTTGAGGTCAAACGAGGCGAGTGTGGAAACAGCAGGAGTTTAGACTGATAACAGGCCGTAGTCCATCATGTTAGTTGAGGTTTCCTGCACTAAAAACAGGTGAATATATCCAGACAGGGTCCTGGCGCCATGCACATCACATTTAATAATAATAATAATGATGATAGTAATAATAAAATGTATTTTATATTGTAGCTTCTCAAAGCGCTGTACACTAAATAAACAATACATACTGTAGATCATTCATCAATAAAACCCCATGCATTAAAGTTGTAAAGAGCAAAGTCAACAAGCAAATGCTAGTCTAAAGAAATGCATCGTGAGATTGATTTAGCACGATTTTAATTATCAGATGACAGCAGAACTGTGATTTTATGAAAGATTTAGTTTCTAGTAGGTGGTGCTTTTCACAATTTGTGGCAATAGATTTGTTTTAAAACTAAATCTTTTTTATATATATAAAAAAAATATATATATACTTTTTTTTAAACCTTTTTATTATTATTATTATTATTTTTTTAAAATACATATTTGTAATTTTCTATTTCTTTTTTTCTTCTTGTTTTGGTGTGAATATGACCTGTGAATTTACCCAAAGCGTTTCATAATACAGTCTTTATATCCTTCATGTCAGCATCAAATGTGTCTGTGTTTCTCATAAATGTTTTTTTATGCATCAAAAAACATTTCATTAGTTTTAACCTGGGTAGTTTTTTGGTCCAAAGTGACTTGCATTATATTTTAGGTATCAGTTCATTCACTCCCTGGAAAGAAACCGAAATCTGCACGTATATTAAATTTTACATGACACAAGCAATCAGAAAAAAATAATATTTCTATGCGTTTTGGTCAAAAGTTATAAACCAGAAAGTGATATTTTGAGCACTGAAGGCTTTGATGGACGTGCAGCATCTCATGATGAAACACATGCACAATCCTCTGTCTCTGTTGGGTGTTTTCTTCTCTCCACCTCCATCTCTCATAGTTTTCCACTTCATTCCTCATGCGTGAGATCTCGGCGCCTGCGGCTCACGTGGACGGGTTTCGCTCGCATACGAGACTGATGAAATATTTAAAAGTGAAAAACCTCATTACTTGCAACACTGTAATTACACCGGTGAAACTGTGGCATTACTCACATCTAGAGTTTGATCAATATGTAGACGAGTAAACCCGCGGCTCATGCATACTGTAGGAAACACCTTCACAAACACACTCGTCAAAACTCCAGCCGGTTACATAACTGTTTAATGAGCTTTAACAGACGCACTGCAGTAATGGCTGTTTACATGCACAACTTTAGTTTCAATCAGACTGAACTCCTTCCGATTGATGAGTCTGATTAGTGTTTGCATGATTAGTGTTTACAGGATTAGTGTTTACAGGATTAGTGTTTACAGGATTAGTGTTTACAGGATTAGTGTTTGCATAATTAGTGTTTGCATGATTAGTGTTTGCATGATTAGTGTTTGCATGATTAGTGTTTACAGGATTAGTGTTTACAGGATTAGTGTTTACAGGATTAGTGTTTGCATAATTAGTGTTTGCATGATTAGTGTTTGCATGATTAGTGTTTACAGGATTAGTGTTTGCATGATTAGTGTTTGCATGATTAGTGTTTGCATGATTAGTTTTTACAGGATTAGTATTTGCATGATTAGTGTTTACAGGATTAGTGTTTGCATGATTAGTGTTTGCATGATTAGTTTTTACAGGATTAGTGTTTACAGGATTAGTGTTTACAGGATTAGTGTTTACAGGATTAGTGTTTGCATGATTAGTGTTTGCATGATTAGTGTTTGCATGATTAGTGTTTGCATGATTAGTGTTTGCATGATTAGTGTTTGCATGATTAGTGTTTGCATGATTAGTGTTTGCATGATTAGTGTTTGCATGATTAGTGTTTGCATGATTAGTGTTTACATGATTAGTGTTTACAGGATTAGTGTTTGCATGATTAGTGTTTGCATGATTAGTGTTTACATGATTAGTGTTTACAGGATTAGTGTTTACAGGATTAGTGTTTACAGGATAAGTGTTTGCATGATTAGTGTTTGCATGATTAGTGTTTGCATGATTAGTGTTTACATGATTAGTGTTTGCATGATTAGTGTTTACAGGATTAGTGTTTACAGGATTAGTGTTTGCATGATTAGTGTTTGCATGATTAGTGTTTACATGATTAGTGTTTACAGGATTAGTGTTTACAGGATTAGTGTTTACATGATTAGTGTTTACAGGATTAGTGTTTACAGGATTAGTGTTTACATGATTAGTGTTTACAGGATTAGTGTTTGCATGATTAGTGTTTGCATGATTAGTGTTTACAGGATTAGTGTTTACAGGATTAGTGTTTACATGATTAGTGTTTACAGGATTAGTGTTTGCATGATTAGTGTTTGCATGATTAGTGTTTACAGGATTAGTGTTTGCATGATTAGTGTTTACAGGATTAGTGTTTGCATGATTAGTGTTTGCATGATTAGTGTTTGCATGATTAGTGTTTACAGGATTAGTGTTTGCATGATTAGTGTTTGCATGATTAGTGTTTACAGGATTAGTGTTTACAGGATTAGTGTTTACAGGATTAGTGTTTACAGGATTAGTGTTTACAGGATTAGTGTTTACATGATTAGTGTTTGCATGATTAGTGTTTACAGGATTAGTGTTTACAGGATTAGTGTTTACAGGATTAGTGTTTACATGATTAGTGTTTGCATGATTAGTGTTTACATGATTAGTGTTTACAGGATTAGTGTTTACATGATTAGTGTTTACAGGATTAGTGTTTACATGATTAGTGTTTACAGGATTAGTGTTTGCATGATTAGTGTTTACATGATTAGTGTTTGCATGATTAGTGTTTACAGGATTAGTGTTTACAGGATTAGTGTTTACAGGATTAGTGTGTCATGATTCTGCCATCTAGTTCTTGTTGTTCTTTAATTCTTGAGGCAGGATCATGACAGAACCATGTTTTGTGTGCAAGCACGTGGCCTTTGGTTTGGGCCATGTGCTTGTGTTGTCTCGTCCTCTGGCCCCGCCCCCTTGTTATCCTCGTTTTGTCATTATTGCTTTACCTGTGTCACCTGTTATCATTAGTCTCTCTATTTAATCCCCTTGTGTTTGCTGTCTTGTGCCGGTTCATTGTGATTCTCAGTGCGTGTATCATGTGATACTTTACCTGTGTGTTGACCCTCTCGTGAGTATCTAGTGAAGAACTCTGTCTTGTACAATCCTGATCTTGTTGCTGTTATTAGTTATTTGTCTAGTTACCTGTCAAGTCTTAGTCTAGTGTTGTTAGTCTTTGTTTTTGCCCTTCAGTCTTGTTTTACCCCATCGTGGGTTTTGTTTTCCCTTTTTGTCAAATAAACCTTGTGTGTTTTCGCAAACTGTCTGCAATTGGGTTCATCCTTACAAAACCCTCACAGAATGAACCGGCCCGAAAGGAACCCAGCAGACAGTTCGTCTTTTCCTGCCAAGCGACAACCTGATTCCCTTGAGCAGTGGTGGCTGACGACTGCCTGCGACATGAGGAGCGGCAAGGCACCGTTTTCTCCCCAGGGAGAGAGATCTCTGGGTGAGTACACCCAGGCCGTGGAAGAGAGCAGGAGGTTCCTGCCAGAGATCCTCCTCAACTCGTACTACATCGCGGGTCTCAATGGCCCTCCTCCTTTGTCTGAACGGGAGGGGCTGATCCGTCGTCCGTTTCGGGAGGTGGTGGACCGTTTGTGTCGGGAGGAGCTGCAGGACTCCTCCACAAGGTCTTCACCTTCTGCTCTGCTGCCGGTTATACCTGAGGGTCGCTGGATAGGCGTTGCGACGTTTGGGAGCCCGGTTGACTCTTCCACGACTCCTAAGACTCCATCCACCTCCTTCGGCCTTCGGGGAAAACGAGGGAGGCGGACCTCATGGGAGTCCCCGTCAGAGGCATCAGCTACGGAGTCAACCCAGCCTGAGAGAACTGCTCGTCTTCTGCCTGTCACGGATCCTGCAGTGGTTCCCCAACCGAGCACAAATCCACTCATGGCCTCTGCTTCCCGCCCCAGGAGAAAGAGGAGAAAGAAGGGGCCTTCCCGTTCCCCGTCTCTTCCTTCCCTTGAGCCCGCGACGGTCACTGAACCTGCTGCTGAGGGCGCTGCTTCAGCCAGCGCTGCCTCCGACCCAGTCTCTGCCAGCGCGGTCCCCGAGCCTGTTTCTGACAGCATCGTTCCTGGATCTGTTTCCGTCAGCTCGGTTCCAGGGTCTGCTGCAGACGTCACTGACTCAGACTCGGAAATGGGGAGCGCCACTTCTGAGTCCGGTCTAGTCCGCACTGTTACTGAGAACCCTGACCCCTTTCCTGCACCACAGCCAGCCACAGTGTTGCCCACCTCCGTTCTCCAGTCGCCTACTTCTCCCTCTGTTTTTTGTCCTGTATCGCCATCTGCCCCGTCCCAGTCCAGTTTCCCCAACTCTTCTCCACGTGTCACCCCGTTCCAGTCTGGTTTCCCCAAGGTTTCCCCACGTGTCTCTCTGTCCAAACATGCCCGGATTCCTCGCCCTCAGTCCGCTCCTCGTAAACCCAAGTCTCCTACCCCACCTGTCCACCCTGGATCACCCGCTATGGACTCTGTTGTCCCACCACCCCTTCCCTGTTTGTTATTTTTATTGATGCACCCCAACCTTGTTGTTATGTATTCTTGTATGCCGTTGTTGTTGTTTGTCATGTTTTGTTGGTTTGTGTCTGTCACAGTCTGTCATGTCCCGTGTTTGACGTTCCCTTGAGGAGCGTCTGGAAGCCGCTCCTTAAGGGAGGCGTTCTGTCATGATTCTGCCATCTAGTTCTTGTTGTTCTTTAATTCTTGAGGCAGGATCATGACAGAACCATGTTTTGTGTGCAAGCACGTGGCCTTTGGTTTGGGCCATGTGCTTGTGTTGTCTCGTCCTCTGGCCCCGCCCCCTTGTTATCCTCGTTTTGTCATTATTACTTTACCTGTGTCACCTGTTATCATTAGTCTCTCTATTTAATCCCCTTGTGTTTGCTGTCTTGTGCCGGTTCATTGTGATTCTCAGTGCGTGTATCATGTGATACTTTACCTGTGTGTTGACCCTCTCGTGAGTATCTAGTGAAGAACTCTGTCTTGTACAATCCTGATCTTGTTGCTGTTATTAGTTATTTGTCTAGTTACCTGTCAAGTCTTAGTCTAGTGTTGTTAGTCTTTGTTTTTGCCCTTCAGTCTTGTTTTACCCCATCGTGGGTTTTGTTTTCCCTTTTTGTCAAATAAACCTTGTGTGTTTTCGCAAACTGTCTGCAATTGGGTTCATCCTTACAAAACCCTCACATAGTGTTTACAGGATTAGTGTTTACATGATTAGTGTTTATAGGATTAGTGTTTACAGGATTAGTGTTTACATAATTAGTGTTTGCAGGATTAGTGTTTACAGGATTAGTGTTTACAGGATTAGTGTTTACATGATTAGTGTTTACAGGATTAGTGTTTACAGGATTAGTGTTTACATGATTAGTGTTTGCATGATTAGTGTTTACAGGATTAGTGTTTACAGGATTAGTGTTTACAGGATTAGTGTTTACAGGATTAGTGTTTACAGGATTAGTGTTTATAGGATTAGTGTTTACAGGATTAGTGTTTACAGGATTAGTGTTTACAGGATTAGTGTTTACAGGATTAGTGTTTGCATGATTAGTGTTTACATGATTAGTGTTTACAGGATTAGTGTTTACAGGATTAGTGTTTACATGATTAGTGTTTGCATGATTAGTGTTTACAGGATTAGTGTTTACAGGATTAGTGTTTACAGGATTAGTTTTTACATCAGGGGTCACCAAACTTTTTTCTCTCGGGGCCACATTATCGTTCCTGACTGTGATGGGGGGGCCGGGGCCGGGTCAGCTATATAACATAGAATTGTATGACCCTGACAAAACATTGTGTAGTAGAGATTAGGGGTGTAACGGTACATGTATTCGTATTGAACCGTTTCGGTTCGAGGCTTCCGGTTCGGTACGCATACAAACCGAACGATTCCGAGGACCATTTTTCCTGCCGACAAAATTCGCGCTGGCGCGATCACCACAACGTTGCGCAACATCAAATGGCAAGCGTAATGAAAGCGGAACGAAACTGCGCTACTCATATTGTGCTTCACGGACCGTTAGTTCGGACCAGCAACATCTGTGCAGCGCGCGCCGATCTCGATCAAGCGACACGGTTACTACACAGCGCTAAGAGATCCAGTAAAGAAAACATTTGAATTCGCCACTGAAATAATAACATCGCTGCGAGATCTAGTGAGAAGCATTCACATTTCTCCGTTATTAACCGTAGATCTCTATTACATCAAACAGCGCTGACGTGGACACCAGGAGAAACATTGTGCCGTGAATGAACTAGTAATACTTTACGTCCACAGACCAGCAACATTCACCATGGATTTAATACAATAACACTAACTGTAACCAGTTTAGCTGGAATAGTGAAATGCTTTCAAGTACTTCACACATCTTTTTCCAGCACTTCAAAACTAAAATATTATATAATAAATATATGAAGAGTTCAGATGCAAAAGCCTCTAAGTGCCATTTGAAATTTTCTTCTAGAATGATCATTTTTATGAAGCTTGTATATTTAAGTTCAGTAATTTCACTCAAATGACAATTAATAGGTTCATTGCCATTTAAGTGAAATTACTGAACTTAAATATACAAGCTTGATAAAAATGATCATTCTAGAAGAAAATTTCAAATGGCTTTTGCATCTGAACTCTTCATAAATGTTATTTTTAATGTGATGACCAAAACATTATTTGTTCATCCTTCAAAGATGACACCCATTTATAAACCTGAAAGTTTCAAGATGTAGGAAAACTCAAAACTTATTTAAAAAAATATTTTTTCTTTTAACAAACAGGAAATTTCTCTGGCATTTCTTACTTTTTGCTGTATCGAAAACGTACCGAACCGTGACTTTAAAACCGAGGTACGTACCGAACCTTGATGTTTGTGTACCGTTACACCCCTAGTAGAGATTACTAGCCTGGCACAGCCATCCCCACTACTATATTCACACTACTATATCAACACTACTATATCAACACTTGATTCCTGGCACATATTTGTTTATATTTACTAATGGTTTGCAAAAGTAGTAATTGAGTCTTCACACTTTGTTTTAATTTGAGATACCACAGATATTCCATTTATTTATTTTCTAATAAAAATAACATCAAAGCTGTCAAGGTAAGAAACATCGCAAGCTAGCATACTCTTTGTCGCGGGTTTCGTGGTGACGACGCAGATTATATTCTTTGAAAAACGCCACACTTTCTTTACATATAATACAAACTGCACAGTCCTTACACTGAACAAAAAAATAATCGTTGGTCCACTGTTCTTTTAAAACTCTGCACTCTCCATCAACTTTTCGTTTAAGCTAGACATTTTGCTGTCCTGAACACTGACAGTTCCCTGCACGTGCGTTGTCTGTCACTGCTTGATCTCGAGGATGTCGGGTGAAGAATTCGGCAAATATAGTTCATTTTATAACTAAATATAATTTTTTAACTGAAAAAATCAACAAAATACCAGATGCAGACATGTTATTATTTTCAAAAAATCAATAAAAGAAAATAGGCCATGACGACTTTTAGGGATTGCCTCATTGGGCCGGTTAAAGTAGTGGGGGTTAGAGGGGCTGGGGGGCCAGTCAAAGGGGGGTGGCGGGCCTGAGTCGGCCCGCGGGCCTTAGTTTGGTGATCCCTGGTTTACATGATTAGTGTTTGCATGATTAGTGTTTACATGATTAGTGTTTGCATGATTAGTGTTTGCATGATTAGTGTTTGTATGATTAGTGTTTGCATGATTAGTGTTTGCATGATTAGTGTTTGCATGATTAGTGTTTACAGGATTAGTGTTTACATGATTAGTGTTTGCATGATTAGTGTTTATAGGATTAGTGTTTACAGGATTAGTATTTACAGGATTAGTGTTTGCATGATTAGTGTTTACATGATTAGTGTTTGCATGATTAGTGTTTACATGATTAGTGTTTGCATGATTAGTGTTTACATGATTAGTGTTTGCATGATTAGTGTTTACATGATTAGTGTTTGCATGATTAGTGTTTGCATGATTAGTGTTTGCATGATTAGTGTTTACAGGATTAGTGTTTACATGATTAGTGTTTGCATGATTAGTGTTTATAGGATTAGTGTTTGCATGATTAGTGTTTGCATGATTAGTGTTTGTATGATTAGTGTTTGCATGATTAGTGTTTACAGGATTAGTATTTACAGGATTAGTGTTTGCATGATTAGTGTTTACATGATTAGTGTTTGCATGATTAGTGTTTGCATGATTAGTGTTTACATGATTAGTGTTTACATGATTAGTGTTTGCATGATTAGTGTTTGCATGATTAGTGTTTACATGATTAGTGTTTACATGATTAGTGTTTACATGATTAGTGTTTGCATGATTAGTGTTTACAGGATTAGTGTTTACAGGATTAGTGTTTACATGATTAGTGTTTACATGATTAGTGTTTGCATGATTAGTGTTTACAGGATTAGTGTTTACAGGATTAGTATTTACAGGATTAGTGTTTGCATGATTAGTGTTTACATGATTAGTGTTTGCATGATTAGTGTTTACATGATTAGTGTTTGCATGATTAGTGTTTACATGATTAGTGTTTGCATGATTAGTGTTTACATGATTAGTGTTTGCATGATTAGTGTTTACAGGATTAGTGTTTACAGGATTAGTATTTACAGGATTAGTGTTTGCATGATTAGTGTTTGCATGATTAGTGTTTATAGGATTAGTGTTTACAGGATTAGTATTTACAGGATTAGTGTTTGCATGATTAGTGTTTACATGATTAGTGTTTGCATGATTAGTGTTTACATGATTAGTGTTTGCATGATTAGTGTTTACATGATTAGTGTTTGCATGATTAGTGTTTACATGATTAGTGTTTGCATGATTAGTGTTTGCATGATTAGTGTTTGCATGATTAGTGTTTACATGAACGCTGAACGTGATCGGGTTGATGTGCGCGTTTATGTCACAAGCTTCAAATCAGAGTATATTTTTTGACATGCGCACACCGCAGGAATATACAGAGTTTCCCGCTGTTTGCACATAATAACTATTCTCCTACATTGGTTCTTTATTTGTTTTAAACAGCAGACGTAATATTTATCCATTTCTGGTCATAATTTGGAGTAAATGAGTGTATAAACCGTTGTGCCGCTGCTTATATTCATCACACAGTAAAAATGATTAAGTGTGTGTATGAGAGTCTGAAACGAGGACAGGTGGGACGTTGTTTGACCCCTAAAACCCCCTCAGCTGTTATAAATTCACTGTAAAACACGGCTTCAAGGGGCTTATTGCTTTAATAAATCGGTTACTCCATAAAAAATATACATTTTACTATTTATTTTATTCTTAAAATAAGCAGCAGCAACAAAATATATAAAGTTATAACACATTTATTCCTCCGCCAAGCAACACATGCAGCAACAAAGAATAACAGACGGCAGTTACGCAGTAAGACTGATGTGATGCGGTCACGTGTGTGTGTGTGTGTGTGTAACACTAATGTGATGCGGTCACAGGTGTGTGTGTGTGTGTGTGTAACACTGATGTAATGCGCTCACAGGTGTGTGTGTGTGTGTGTGTAACACTGATGTGATGCGGTCACAGGTGTGTGTGTGTGTGTGTGTGTGTGTGTGTGTGTGTGTGTAACACTGATGTAATGCGCTCACAGGTGTGTGTGTGCGTAACACTGATGTGATGCGGTCACAGGTGTGTGTGTGTGTAACACTGATGTGATGCGGTCACAGGTGTGTGTGTGTGTGTGTGTGTGTGTGTGTGTGTGTGTAACACTAATGTAATGCGGTCACAGGTGTGTGTGTTTGTAACACTGATGTAAAGCGCTCACAGGTGTGTGTGTGTGTGTGTGTTTGTATGTAAGTAATTTACAACGGCTCCGAACGCGGCTCAACCAATCAGAATCAAGGACCGGAACTCTCCGTTTTATGAGACACTTTATTCAACAGAAGAAGAGCTCGTTCCTCATTCGTCATCACGCTGTTTCAACGTCAGCGCACATGCGCAGTCCTGTCAGTTTCGGTCTTCGATCCGATCAAGTGTTTACATGTTCTTTCGATCGGTTTAGAAAAGGAATAAACCGAATCAAAACCGGATCAAAATCTCAGTGTGATTTTACATGAAGGCTTTTCAGTGCGACTGAGCCGTCAATGATTACTGACGGTTTATTTGTTTGCATGTAAACGTAGCCAGTGACACATCTGACATATTAAAAAGTACAGAATGAAATGCTTTATCTGAACTCTGTCTGCCGTCTGTGTGACCTTTGACCTTTGCTCTTTGCTCTTTACCAGGATCAGCCACAGCAGCGTCTGCCGCCCATGAGAGAGACGTACGGCCTGAACCTGCTGGCGAATCCCCCGGACGAGGACATGCTCGTGTACCACAGGTCACACACACACACACACACACACACACACTCTCAGTCAGCAGGCCAATCCACTGCGGGGGGATCTAACATGTGCACTAGTGTTCAAAACATTCATTTTAATTTTACATTTTAAAAGATTAAGTAAATTGTTAAAGTTTTATGCATAATAATAATAATAATAATTGTAAAAAATAAATTGTAAAAAAATTATTGTTATTACATTTTTTCGATCAACCATAAAACAAAGAAAATATAAAACCTATTTAATTTCATTTTTTGTTAAAATATTAATCAATTAATAAATTGTTAATGTTTTATTAATTGTACACTGATTGTATCATTAATTGTTCCTTTTTGATTATTATAATTTATTCAAACCATTAAAATGCAATCCAAACAAATTAAAACGTGTATTCTAGGAAAAAATAAAATGGAATTCAGGAAAAAATAAAATGGATTTTATTAGACACTATTATTGATAGAATTGTAATAAATGATTAATCTGTTAAGGTTTTATAGATTAATTTGTTTAGACATCCTTTTGCATCATTAAAGTTAAATCAAACATTTATTACACAATCAATAAAAAGTGTGAGTGAGCGGGAGAGTGAGCGAGAGAGAGAGAGAGTGAGCGGGTGAGCAAGCGAGCGAGAGAGAGAGTGAGTGAGTGAGTGAGCGAGTGAGTGAGCGGGAGAGTTTTGCGAGAGAGAGAGTGAGTGAGTGAGCGAGTGAGTGAGCGGGAGAGTTTTGCGTGAGTGAGTGAGTGAGTGAGTGAGTGAGTGAGTGAGTGAGTGAGTGAGCGAGAAAGAGAGTGAGTGAGCAAGAGAGAGCGGGTGAGTGAGCGAGAGAGAGAGTGAGTGAGTGAGTGAGTGAGCGGGAGAGTGAGAGAGAGAGAGTGAGCGGGTGAGCAAGCGAGCGAGAGAGAGAGAGTGAGTGAGTGAGTGAGCGAGTGAGTGAGCGGGAGAGTTTTGCGAGAGAGAGAGTGAGTGAGTGAGTGAGTGAGCGAGAGAGAGAGTGAGTGAGTGAGTGAGCGAGTGAGTGAGCGGGAGAGTTTTGCGAGTGAGTGAGTGAGTGAGCGGGTGAGTGAGCGAGAAAGAGAGTGAGTGAGCAAGAGAAAGCGGGTGAGTGAGCGAGAGAGAGAGTGAGTGAGTGAGTGAGTGAGTGAGCGGGAGAGTTTTGCGAGTGAGCGAGAGAGTGAGTGAGCGAGAGAGTGAGTGAGTGAGAGAGAGAGTGAGAGAGAGAGTGAGCGGGTGAGTGAGCGAGAGAGTGAGTGAGCGGGAGAGTTTTGCGAGAGAGAGAGTGAGTGAGTGAGTGATTGAGTGAGTGAGTGAGTGAGTGAGCGGGAGAGTTTTGCGAGAGAGAGAGTGAGTGAGTGAGTGAGTGAGTGAGTGAGTGAGTGAGAGTGAGTGAGTGAGCGAGTGAGTGAGCGTAAGACTTTTGCGAGAGAGAGAGTGAGTGAGTGAGTGTGTGAGTGATTGAGTGAGTGAGTGAGTGAGTGAGCGGGAGAGTTTTGCGAGAGAGAGAGAGAGAGAGTGAGTGAGTGAGTGAGTGAGTGAGTGAGTGAGTGAGTGAGCGGGAGAGTTTTGCGAGTGAGCGTGAGTGAGTGAGTGAGTGAGTGAGTGGGTGAGTGAGCGAGAAAGAGAGTGAGTGAGCAAGAGAGAGTGAGCGGGTGAGCAAGCGAGCGAGAGAGAGAGTGAGTGAGTGAGTGAGTGAGTGAGCGAGTGAGTGAGCGGGAGAGTTTTGCGAGAGAGAGAGTGAGTGAGTGAGTGAGTGAGTGAGTGAGTGAGTGAGTGAGTGAGAGTGAGTGAGTGAGCGAGTGAGTGAGCGTAAGACTTTTGCGAGAGAGAGAGTGAGTGAGTGAGTGTGTGAGTGATTGAGTGAGTGAGTGAGTGAGTGAGCGGGAGAGTTTTGCGAGAGAGAGAGAGAGAGAGTGAGTGAGTGAGTGAGTGAGTGAGTGAGTGAGTGAGTGAGTGAGTGAGTGAGTGAGTGAGCGGGAGAGTTTTGCGAGTGAGCGTGAGTGAGTGAGTGAGTGAGTGAGTGGGTGAGTGAGCGAGAAAGAGAGTGAGTGAGCAAGAGAGAGTGAGCGGGTGAGCAAGCGAGCGAGAGAGAGAGTGAGTGAGTGAGTGAGTGAGCGAGTGAGTGAGCGGGAGAGTTTTGCGAGAGAGAGAGTGAGTGAGTGAGTGAGCGGGAGAGTTTTGCGAGAGAGAGAGAGAGAGAGAGAGTGAGTGAGTGAGTGAGTGAGTGAGTGAGCGGGAGAGTTTTGCGAGTGAGCGTGAGTGAGTGAGTGAGTGAGTGAGTGGGTGAGTGAGCGAGAAAGAGAGTGAGTGAGCAAGAGAGAGTGAGCGGGTGAGCAAGCGAGCGAGAGAGAGAGTGAGTGAGTGAGTGAGTGAGCGAGTGAGTGAGCGGGAGAGTTTTGCGAGAGAGAGAGTGAGTGAGCGAGTGAGTGAGCGGGAGAGTTTTGCGTGAGTGAGTGAGTGAGTGAGTGAGTGAGTGAGTGAGTGAGTGAGTGAGTGAGTGAGCGAGAAAGAGAGTGAGTGAGCAAGAGAGA